>NC_092717.1:242764595-242989055 GCF_047496885.1 Scyliorhinus torazame
GTGCTTGCACAGCAGCTTAGAAAGAGGAAGGCAGCCAGGGAGATAGGGAAAGTAAATGAGGGAGATGGGAACCTGGTGGGAGATTCAGCAGGGGTGAATAAGGCGTTTAGGGATTTCTACTGTAGGCTGTGTAGGTCGGAACCCCCTACGGGGCCGGAGGGGATGAGGCACTTCTTGGAGGGGCTGAATTTCCCAAAGGTGGACGGGGAGCTGGTAGAAGGGCTGGGGGCCCCGATCGGGTTGGAAGAGATAGTGGAGGGTCTGAAGGCCATGCAGTCGGGTAAAGCCCCGGGGCTGGATGGGTACCCAGTGGAGTTCTATAAAACGTTCTCTGGGATATTGGGACCGTTGTTGATGAGGATGTTCAATGAGGTAGGGGAAAGAGGGCTGCTGCCCCCGACGATGTCACAGGCCACAATTTTGCTGATTCTGAAGCGGGACAAGAACCCAGAGCTGTGTGGGTCTTACAGGCCGATATCCCTGTTGAATGTGGGTGCCAAATTGCTGGCCAAAATTTTGTCCTCCAGGATTGAGGATTGTGTTCCAGACGTTATTGGGGAGGACCAGACGGGGTTTGTTAAGGGTCGGCAGTTGGTGGCCAATGTAAGAAGTTTGTTAAACGTGATCATGATGCCCCGGAAGGTAGGGAGGTGGAGGTAGTGATCGCAATGGATGCAGAAAAGGCTTTTGTTCGGGTAGAATGGGATTATCTGTGGGAGGTGCTGGGACGGTCCGGATTTGCGTGGGGCTTTATTGACTGGGTCAGGTTGCTGTATCAGGCTCCTGTAGCAAGCGTACGGACGAATAGGACAACATTGGACTATTTTAGACTGCACCGGGGGACGAGACAGGGATGCCCCCTCTCCCCACTGTTGCTCTTTTTAACTGGACACTGATATGACAGTTATTAATGATGATATTGCTTTTCAGAGTCGGCAGGTATCAGATGATACCACCACAAGGTTTAACCAGATATCGATCAAAGACCCAACAACAGTTAGTTAGTTCAAGTTCAATGATAGTTTATTTACACAAGAATTACTCCGACATGCAACATAAAACACTACAAGCTAAATTACACCTAACACTACAACAACCTGTACTTAACTTCAGGCACCCGGCTTTATGCAGAGGAACAAGGCCTTTGGTCGGATCTGGCGTGGCTGGGTCTGGAGAAGTAACTTCGGTTCTGCTGGACTCATCTGTCTGGTAGTGATCGTTGGCCTTGCACTTGTCTTCTGATCATGATGCTGCACTTGGTTTTAGGTGTAGGTTGGGGCCAAGAGAGACCGAGCGCTGGGGCCAAGAGAGACTGAACACATGGCAGTGTCTCTTTTTATCCTTCGGGGGTTTTGCGCTCTTTTGGGCGGTCCTTAGCTTTGCACCCAATAATTCGGCAGGCTGCGATCACTGCCTTTGATTTTGGCCAATAAAAGGGCGGGTGCGTTGATGGCGGGGCGTGTCCTGAACGGTCATTGACCTTGGCTGTTTGGGCTTTCTGGGTGAAGGAAGTGGTGCCGATGAGTCTGTACCTGTATCTGATACCTGAGTACAAATCTTTTGATCTGGGGAAATGGGCCATTAGAATGCAAATCGGCTGGGGTTTCGACAGTGTCTGGTTATCTAGTGGCAAATATACACTTAAGCTCTGAGTTCGTCTGGATCCTGCATTGACCATATTTCCCGTGATTCTTTGCAAGTGGCCATACTTCCCTTGGAAGTGGCCATGTTTCCCTTTGTAAGTGGCCATCCCAGATGGCTACAGCGCTAGCTATAGAGCCATTGGCAATTGCTCTGAGAACCTCAAGGGGCTGGAAGGGGCTGGTCCGGAGCAAGGGGATGGAGCACAGAGTCTCGCTCAGGGGGGATGGTAGAAACCTTGAGGATTCTAGGGAAATTTGGCCGGTTTTCAGGGTATAAGCTAAATATGAAAAAGAAATGAAATGAAAATCGCTTATTGTCACAAGTAGGCTTCAATGAAGTTACTGTGAAAAGCCCCTAGTCGCCACATTCCGGCGCCTGTTCGGGGAGGCTGTCATGGGAATTGAACCGTGCTGCTGGCCTGCCTTGGTCTGCTTTCAAAGCCTGCGATTTAGCCCTGTGCTAAACAGCCCCTATGGGGAAAAGGTGAGATGTTTGCGGTCCAGGCGAGGGGACAGGAGAGGCGATTGGGGGAGCTGCCGTTTAGATTAGTAGGGGGAAGCTTTAGGTATCTAGGCATTCAAGTGGCGCGGGAATGGGACCGGCTGCATAAATTAAATCTGGCCCGACTAGTAGACCAAATGGAGGACGATTTTCGGAGATGGGACGTGCTCCCGTTGTCATTAGCTGGGAGGGTCCAGACGGTGAAGATGACGGTCCTCCCAAGATTCCCGTTTGTGTTTCAATGTCTCCCCATTTTTATTCCGCGGTCCTTTTTTAAACGGGTCAACAAAGTGATCACTGGCTTTGTCTGGGCGGGCAAGACCCCGCGGGTAAGGAAGGTAATGCTTGAGCGGAGTCGGGGAGAGGGCGGGCTGGCGCTGCCAAATTTTAGTAACTATGACTGGGCGGCAAATATAGCCATGATCAGGAAGTGGGTGGTGGGGGGGGGGGGGTTGGCCTGGGAGCGAATGGAGGCGGCTTAATGCAAGGGCGCAAGTCTGGGGGCATTGATAACGGCGCCTCTGCCGTTCCCGCCGGCACGGTACTCCACCAGCCTCGTGGTGGTGGCGGCCCTGAGAGTCTGGGGGCAATGGAGGAGACATGTGGGAGCAGAGGGAGCATCTGTCTGGTCCCCAATCTGTAATAATCACCGGTTTGCCCCGGGAAGTATGGTTGGGGGGTTCCGGATATGGCGGAGAGCAGGGATTGAGAGGATGGGGGATATGTTTATGGGGGGGAGCTTTCCTAGTATGAGGGCGCTGGAGGAGAAGTTTGGGTTGGCGAGGGGAAACAAATTCAGGTATCTGCAGGTGCGGGACTTCCTACGTAAACAGGTGTCAACCGTCCCGCTCCTACCCCTAAGGGGGATTCAGGACAGGGTAGTTTCCAGAGGGTGGGTCAGAGAAGGGAGCGTCTCTGACATTTACAAGGAACTTATGGGGTCAGAGGAGACGCAGACCGAGGAGCTGAAGCGCAAGGAGGAAGAGGAGCTGGGAGGCAAGATAGAGTATGGTCTATGGGCAGATGCGTTGAGTAGAGTCAACGCATCCACAACATGTGCCAGGCTCAGCCTGATATAATTCAAGGTCGTTCATCAGGCTCACATGACAGTGGCCCGGATGAGCAGATTCTTTGGGGTGGAGGACAGGTGTGCAAAGTGTGCAGGAGGACCAGCGAACCATGTCCACATGTTCAGGACATGCCCGAAGCTTAGGGGATTTTGGCAGGGGTTTGCAGATGTCATGTCCACCAGAGGGGTACCAATATCCTGGGGGGGAAATTTGCTAATGCTCTTCGGGAGGGTTTAAACTAGTTCGGCAGGGGCTTGGGAACCTGTATTGTAGCTCCAGTATACAGGAGGTTGAGAGTAGTGGGGTCATGAGTAAGGTTTCAAGGTTGCAGGAGTGTACCGGCAGGCAGGAAGGTGGTTTAAAGTGTGTCTACTTCAACGCCAGGAGCATCCGGAATAAGGTGGGTGAACTTGCAGCATGGGTTGGTACCTGGGACTTCGATGTTGTGGCCATTTCGGAGACATGGATAGAGCAGGGACAGGAATGGTTGTTGCAGGTTCCGGGGTTTAGATATTTCAGTAAGCTCAGGGAAGATGGTAAAAGAGGGGGAGGGGTGGCATTGTAAGTTAAGGACAGTATTACGGTGGCAGAAAGGACGTTTAATGAGGACTCGTCCACTGAGGTAGAATGGGCTGAGGTTAGAAACAGGAAAGGAGAGGTCACCCTGTTGGGAGTTTTCTATAGGCCTCTGAGAAGTTCCAGAGATGTAGAGGAAAGGATTGCAAAGATGATTCTGGATAGGAGTGAAAGTAACAGGATAGTTGTTATGGGGGACTTTAACTTTCCAAATATTGACTGGAAACGCTATAGTTCAAGTACTTTAGATGGGTCCGTTTTTGTCCAATGTGTGCAGGAGGGTTTCCTGACACAGTATGTAGATAGGCCAACGAGAGGCAAGGTCACATTGGATTTGGTACTGGGTAATGAACCAGGACAGGTGTTAGATTTGGAGGTAGGTGAGCACTTTTGTGATAGTGACCACAATTCGGTTACGTTTACTTTAGTGATGGAAAGGGATAGGTATATACCGCAGGGCAAGATTTATATCTGGGGGAAAGGCAATTCTGACGTGATGAGGCAAGACTTAGGATGCAGAGGATGGGGAAGGAAACTGCAGGGGATGGGCACAATTGAAATGTGGAGCTTGTTCAAGGAACAGCTACTGCGTGTCCTTGATAAGTATGTGCCTGTCAGGCAGGGAGGAAGTGGTTGAGCGAGGGAACCGTGGTTTACTGAAGTAGTTGAATCACTTGTCAAGAGGAAGAAGGAGGCTTATGTAAAGATGAGACGTGAAGGTTCAGTTAGGGTGCTCAAGAGTTACAAGTTAGCTAGAAAGGACCTAAAGAGAGAGCTAATGGGGATGGTTTAGCACACTGGGCTAAATCGCTGGCTTTTAAAGCAGACCAAGGCAGGCCAGCAGCATGGTTCGATTTCCGTACCAGCCTCCCCGAACAGGCACCGGAATGTGGCGACTAGGGGCTTTTCACAGTAACTTCATTTGAAGCCTACTTGTGACAATAAGCGATTTTCATTTCATTTCATTTCATTTTTTCATTTTCAAGAAGCGCCAGGAGGGGACATGAGAAGTCTTTGGCAGATAGGATCAAGGATAACCCTAAAGCTTTCTGTACGTATGTCAGGAATAAAAGAATGACTAGGGTAAGAGTAGAGCCAGTCAAGGACAGTAGTGGGAAGTTGTGCTTGGAGTCCGAGGAGATAGGAGAGGTACTGAATGAATATTTTTTGTCAGTATTCACACAGGTAAAAGACAATGTTGTCGAGAAGAACACTGAGATTCAGGCTACTAGACTAGAAGGGCTTGAGGTTCATAAGGAGGAGGTGTTAGCAATTCTGGAAAGTGTGAAAATAGATAAGTCCCCTGAGCCGGATGGGATTTATCCTAGGATTCTCTGGGAAGCTAGGGAGAAGATTGCTGAGCCTTTGGCTTTGATCTTTATGTCGTCATTATCTACAGGAATAGTGCCAGAAGACTGGAGGTTATCAAAAGTTGTCCCCTTGTTCAAGAAGGGGAGTAGAGACAACCCCGGTAACTATAGGCCAGTGAGCCTTACTTCTGTTGTGGGCAAAGTCTTGGAAAGGTTTATATGAGATAGGATTTACAATCATCTAGAAATGAATAATTTGATTAGGGATAGTCAACACGGTTTTGTGAAGGGTAGGTCGTGCCTCACAAACCTTATTGAGTTCTTTGAGAAGGTGACCAAACAGGTGGATGAGGGCAAAGCAGTTGATGTGGTGTACATGGATTTCAGTAAAGCGTTTGATAAGGTTCCCCACGGTAGGCTATTGCAGAAATTACGGAGGCATGGGCTTGAGGGTGATTTATCGGTTTGGATCAGAAATTGGCTAGCTGTAAGAAGACAGAGGGTGGTGGTTGATGGGAAATGTTCAGCCTGGAGTTCAGTTAGTAGTGGTGTACCGCAAGGATCTGTGTTGGGGCCACTGCTGTTTGTCATTTTTATAAATGACCTGGAGGAGGGCGTTGAAGGATGGGTGAGTAAATTTGCAGATGATACTAAAGTCGGTGGAGTTGTGGACAGTGTGGAAGGATGTTGTAGGTTACAGAGGGACATAGATAAGCTGCAGAGCTGGGCTGAGAGGTGGCAAATGGAGTTTAATGCAGAAAAGTGTGAGGTGATTCATTTTGGAAGGAGTAACAGGAATACAGAGTACTGGGCTAATGGTAAGATTCTTGGTAGTGTGGATGAGCAGAGAGGTCTCGGTGTCCATGTACATAGATCCCTGAAAGTTGCCACCCAGGTTGATAGGGTTGTTAAGAAGGCGTACCGTGTGTTAGCTTTTAATGGTAGAGGGATTGAGTTTCGGAGCCATGAGGTCATGTTGCAGCTGTACAAAACTCTGGTGCGGCTGCATTTGGAGTATTGCGTGCAGTTCTGGTCGCCGCATTATAGGAAGGATGTGGAAGCATTGGAAAGGGTGCAGAGGAGATTTACCAGGATGTTGCCTGATATCGAGGGAAGATCTTATGAGGAAAGGCTGAGGGACTTAAGGCTATTTTCGTTAGAGAGAAGAAGGTTAAGAGGTGACTTAATTGAGGCATACAAGATGATCAGAGGATTAGATAGGGTGGATGGTGAGAGCCTTTTTCCTCGGATGGTGATGGCGAGCATGAGGGGACAGAGCTTTAAATTGAGGGGAGATAGATATAGGACAGATGGCAGAGGTAGGTTCTTTACTCAGAGAGTAGTAAGGACGTGGAATGCCCTGCCTGCAACAGTAGTGGACTCGCCAACACTAAGGGCATTCAAATGGTCATTGGATAGACATATGGATGATAAGGGAATAGTGTAGATGGGCTTTAGAGTGGTTTCACAGGTCAGCGCAACATCGAGGGCCGAAGGGCCTGTACTGCGCTGTAAGGTTCTATGTTCTATATGTTAAAAACAAGGGTGGCACTGAGTCCAGAGGTGGCGATGTTCGGGGTGTCGGAAGACCCGGGAATCCAGGAGGAGAAAGAGGCAGACGTTCTGGCCTTTGCTTCCCTGAGAGCCCGGAGACGGATACTATTAGCTTGGAGGGACTCAAAGCCCCCGAAGTCGGAGGCCTGGCTATCAGACATGGCTAGCTTTCTCTGTTTGGAGAAAATCAAGTTCGCCTTGAGAGGGTCACTGTTAGGGTTCACCCGGAGGTGGCAACCGTTCGTCGACTTCTTTGCGGAAAATTAATTGTCAGGAGAGGGGGGGGGGTTAGTTTAGCTTAGAGTAGGGGGTTAACAAAGGTGGGACCTGTGAGGGAGGGAGACGGCATTTGCCCTATGTTTATAGTTTCATGTACATTGTCTATTTTGTTGTTGTTACAATACCAAAAATACCTCAATAAAATGTTTATTAAAAAAAAACAGCTAATCAGTTCTTATTGTCCACTCCCACCTGACTCACAATGTTCAACTACGCCTGTCCCAACTTCAGTGTCGTCTAACTTTCTGATTTGTCCGTGGCCTCCCACTCCTTCTAGGTGTTCCCCCAGACTGCACATCAGGAGTGGAGGCAGCCTGCCACTGGTCTCGCCCTGTGATGCCCTTGGCGGCCGTCCTCTGGGGGGCCTGGGCCTGGGTAGGCCCAGCTAACTTTCGGGCGTTACACGTGACGACGTGTCACCCTGTTCTGCCCGTTGCCCATTGTGGTAGTCACCACTGTTTGTATATAGTACACATATGAGATGTAATACGGTAAGGCCCCTGTACTACAGGTACGGGGGTAGATCCCTGCCTGCTGGCTCCGCCCAGTAGGCGGAGTATAAATGTGTGTGCTCACCGAGCTGCAGCCGTTTCAGCAGCAGCTGTAGGAGGCCACACATCTCTGCGTAATAAAGCCTCGATTACTCTCTACTCTCGTCTCGCCGTAATTGATAGTGCATCACCCAACAGATGCACCAGTGTCAGGTGGGGTGGATTCAGAATGGCGACAGTGTTCCAGTCCCTCCCTTGTGGGAGACTCTGGGATGGGCCCCATCCCTTCCTCCTCCCTTGGGGTGCTCGCTGGCTCCTGGGTTACTCCATGGGACAGAGGGTAGGCTAGAGAGATCTCCAGAGGCCTCAACATCATTGGGTGCTGCCAGTTCTGGAGGCCCCCATTATCTGAACCATGGTGTCATTGCCCTCAGGCATGGTGCTCCGTGACAGTGGGCCATGTCACTCACTACCTCTGTGACTGTGTAATTTTACTCTGTGACTGGTTGAGGTCACTCAGCACCCGACCAATGCTCTCAATGCTCTCAGCCATGACCCTTTGTGATTGGGCCAAGCTCTGGAGTACCGCAGCAATGTCCATCTGCGCCCGAGACATGTCTGCCTGTGGCTGGGCCATTCAGCTCTGCGCCTCAGCCATGGACGGCACAGTGTGACCCAAGCCTTGGAGCTCCTGACCCATGGCTCTGACCTCTTGCTCCAGGCTTTCCACCGTGGATGCCACCTTTTCAGTGTTGGCCTGGGTGCCACGCAGTGCCGGCACCATCTCCCGTGCCTGAAGGTGGTTGGACTCCTCCAGTTGTCCTGGCAGGTGCTGGAACATTGACACCGCCTCCTTTAAATTCTGGCTCTGAATTTGCGTCTGTTCCAGTGATGGGATCATCTCTTCTAGAGGCGGGGCATCTGTCTTGGGGGCATTGACCCAACTCCACATAATGTGGTGCAAGGTCCAATCTTCCTACCATTGTGTACTCAGCCCCCACCACCCCCGGGAGTATCGCCTTTCTCTATTTCTGACGCCTGGACCAGTTCTCCTGGTCGTCCACTCTGGCCTTCAAGACTTTGGCACCTCCGCCAACATTGATATTTCTGCCTCGGAAGAGACAATTCGGTCGCGGTGGTCTGTTTCAGCCTTCTCCACCTCCCGAACCGTCTTGCCCTGTGACTCCAATCGCTGCTCCACCCTTTCCATCGCCACGCGAAGGGGATCTACTGCCACCTCAATCGCCTGAGACAGGCCTTCCCACATCTCCTGCCTATGCTTCTCGAATTGTCCAACGATGAATTCCATTGGCTGCTCCGTCGGTAGTTGGGAGGGCGTCGACGACACGGCGAGGTCCGCCATGTTCTCCATCACTCCGCCACCAGGGTCCTCTGAACCTGGAGAGGGGGCTTTGTTCGAGTTTTCCTTTGTTTCATACCCCGCAGCCATCCTACACTGGAGGAGACACCAACAAACTACACTTACATCAACTTTCTTCCCCAAATGCCACCCATTTACCGGGTAAACAGGGCCAAAAGACAAGTTTCCAAGCGGGAACCACCTTGGCGGCCACTGTTGAGCTCATGGCCGCCACTGGAAGTCCCCCTCCCGTCTCCTGATGATTATGACCCGTTTTATCCTTGGGGACACAGAAAGGACATAGTGAGACGCCAACACGCCAGCTTTATTGGGGAGGCGGGGGGGGGGGGTTCTAACTGGTGCCATATCTGGACAAGGCACCTGGCTAAAGAGGACAAGGCATGTTGGGGGTTCCTGGAGGGTGGGCTCTGAAGGACATGCTGGTAGATGGCGTCTTACTGGCATATTAAGAGTTTGCGGGCAGATGTCAGGGGTCAAGGACGGGAGTGATGCCAGGGTCACACAGACGGTTCCTCACCCGAGCTGGCAGATGTGGAGAGGATGTTTCCTCTTGTGGGAGAATCTGGAGCTGGGGGGGGGGGTCACTGTTTAAAAATAAGGGGTCGTTCATTTAGGACAGAGATGAGGAGACTTTTTTTCCCTCGGAGGGAGGTGTGTCTCTGGAACTCCCTTCCTCAAAAGGCAGCGGAAGCACAGTCCTTGAACATTTTTCAGGCAGAGTTTGCATTACCAGGGGGGTGAAAGGTCGTCGGGGTGGGCAGGAATGTGGAGGTGAGGTGACAAGTAGGTCAGCTATGATCTTATTGAATGGCAGAACAGGCTCGAAGGGCCAAACGGCCTACTCCTGCTCCTAATTACAAGTTCAAATGGGAGCTTTACAGAATCCCGGGAATTTAACAGCTTACAACAAAAGCATCCAATACTCCTACAGCCACTTCCTTTAAGATCCGAGGATATAGACTGTCGGGTCCAGGGGACTTGTCTACCTATAATCCCATTTGTTCTCCTCATACATTTTACCTAATGATAATGATTGTTTTAAGTCCCTCTCGCCCTCGCTTTGCTCTCTGCTTTCAGATAATCCTTGGGATGGTTTTAGCGTCTTTTACTGTGAAGACAGATACAAAATACTTGCTCAAGATGTTTGCCGTTCCTTGTTTTCACTAATAATTCCCCAGTCTGATCCAATAAGGGACCTTTGGCCACTTTAGCTACTCTTCTTCTTTTAATATTCTTGTAAAAGCCTTTAGTGTCTGTTTTTATATTTCCCGTTGGTTTGATCTAATTTCTCCCTCTTCTGTCTGGTGACAGTGTCCTGTTAGTGAAGGACACACTGGCTAGTTTCACCTGTTGCTCTAATCTTTTGAGATACCTTTCCCTCCCAGGGTAATTTGAGGGAAGACTGGGCACTTTTCAGATCCAAAAGTGACGGCCTTCAGCCCTTTTGAGGATAGGGACAACGTACTTGGGGCAACGAGACAGGCAATATCTGCAGGGTGGCGCTGATACGCCCTGTTTTGGCGGTAAGATGGCCCAGTGAGCAAATGGCCCTATTTGCAAGGTTGACAATGAGGCTAATCTTATAGCGCGGACCTGTGAAGTCCCAATGTGTATGTTGACCAGTGAAGGTTATTGGCCGATCCAAACTGCTACACAAGTGGGACTCTCCACTCACAGAGAGGCAGAAAGGCAGACAGCATTGTCAGAGACCCCTCCCACCCAGGCTTTGCCCTCTTCCAGACCCTTCCATCAGGCAGAAGATACAGAAGTCTGAAGACCCACACATCCAGACATAGGAACAGCTTCTTCCCCACAGCTACTAGACCCCTCAACGACTCCCCCTCGGACTGATCGTTCCCTGTAAGATCGCTATTCACGAAGCCCTGTGCTGCTTTTGTTTGGCCCTTGTTCCACACTGTAACCAACCGGTTTAGCTCAGTGGGCTAGACAGCTGGTTTGTAATGCAGAACAAGCCAGCAGCGCGGGTTCAATGCCTTACCCGAACAGGAATGTGGCGACTAGGGGCTTTTCACAGTAACTACATACTTGTGACAATAAAAGATTATTATTATTATTTGTTGCTGCACCACTGTCAATGTTCTCTGTCGATTATTCTTTTGTATACTATGTACGTATTGTGTACGTTCCCTTGGTCACAGAAAAATACTTTTCACTGTACTTCGGAACATGTGACAATAAATATCAATCAATCAATGATTTGTTCATTGTTCTTTGAAGTGTAGAAGATTGTAGTTTAGTCGGGCAGTATGGTCGGCACGGGCTTGGAGGGCCGAAGGGCCTGTTCCTGTGCTGTACATTTCTTTGTTCTTTGTTTGTTCTTTGTTCTTTGTTCTTTGAAGAGGGTATTCTGCCTACCATAGAAATGAGTAATGTGGTCTATGAATTTCAATGCCGGTGTGATGCCAGCTGTGCAGGCTGTACATCCCAATTGATAGCGAGCGAATCGTATCAAACAATATGTCCCTGCGGCGGCCTCACAATGGGCAGAGTAGGGCAGTATTTCCAACCAGCCCGCCTTGTAACACTCACAACGTGATGTCTAATGTTAGATGTGATTCTGTGATTGGACAGCACTTGTTGTCCAATCACAGGTTCACTGGGTTGATTCCTGGGGTGAGGGGTTGTCTTATGAGGAAAGTGTTGTGTTTGGTCCCTTGTACTTTTAAGATGAACTCACCAAACACTTTGATCTGTCCGACCAAGATCCTTTTGTTGTGTCTCTCGCAGTAGGATGGCAATCTGATGCCGAGCAGGTTATCATGGAGTCTTGCTACTCCTCCGGAAGGTACACCTTCTGCTGACCTGTTACATGTCGGTCTTATCACCTTGTGTTCTTCTGGAGACGGCCAGATGAGCCTATCTTTATATACAGGTCCCCGGTCACATGACTTTGGTCTTGAGACCGCATGATGTGTCTGTACCGCCACCTTCTGGTTGGAGGTCTCACACCATCCAACTATGACATGGCCCATAGGCATATCACCACAGATAGGCTGAGCAGGTTGGGCCGATACTGGAGTTCAGAAGAAGGAGAGGTGATCATGTTGAAACATATGGGGCGGGATTCTCCGGGAATCAGCGGGGCGGGCAGACACGGCGCAGTGGAGTGGCGGGAACCACTCCGGCGTCGGGCCGCCCCAAAGGTGCGGAATCCTCCGCACCTTCAGGGGCTAGGACGGCGTGTTGCTAACTTTTGCCTCAGTTTAATTGCTCTGTTTTATCACCTTTGCTCTTGAGTCGCCAGGTATCTTTCTGATACCGCCACGTGGTTCAAGTCCGAGTAATGATCAGTAATCCAATACACCGCTTAGTAAGAGTTAAATCAAAGCACATTTATTATACACAGTAATCACTACTCATGTATAAATTCTATGTCTAAGCTACTTCTACGACTAACAGGCCAATACTTAACTTGGAACTGGCCCACCAGGTCAGGGAAACGAATGGCCTTTCGTTCGGGTTCTGAGCCTGCGGGATTCGAAGTTGGTACAGATTGGTAGCTAGGAGCGCCTGTCTCGTAGCGAGCGTTGAAGTAAGACTTACTGGATATCAGCGGTGGCTGGACCGGTCACTATCGAGGGTTGGTTCGCGTTGCTGAGTGACCTGGTCAAGAAGAACGATTTGAACTTGGGCTTGATTCTTATAGTCCCCAGGGGCTTCCCGCCTTTCGGGGCGGACCCTGTACCTGGTTCCAAGTGATTGGACTTTGTCCCAATCACTTGGTTCGATTTTCTCCAATGCTGGAGCGGTTCCCTGATCGATGGGCGGTCCTGAGGTGGTCGTTCACCTCCCATTGTGTAGGCTTCTGCTGGCGCCGAAGAGTCTGGATTTGCTTTATGTGTCTAAATGTTGCTCATTGTTCCCGGGGATTGCTCATTAGTATGCAGATGGCTGGTGTTTTGTTATGCTGATGGTTGCTGGTATCGATCTTGTCTGGCCTTTCCAGAGGCAAATACACACTCAACCTGCAGCTGCTCGTTTGTGTCCTGTTGGCTGACATTCCCATCAGCCTTTGCTGTTCGCCATTTTAAATCGGGAGTTAGCCATTTTAAATCGGGAGTTAGCCATTTTAAATCAGGAGTTAGCCATTTTAAATCGGGAGTTAGCCATTTTAAATTGGGGGTTAGCCATTTTAAATCGGGAGTTAGCCATTTTAAATTGGGGGTTAGCCATTTTAAATCGGGAGTTAGCCATTTTAACTGGCTACAGGTGCCAGAGTGGTTTGCGCCCCAGAGCTGGACGGCGTCGCATCAGCGTGGAAGGCCTTTGGCACCGTGCCAGCCGGAGCCGAAGGGACTCCGCCGGCCGGCGCAGGTCCGCGCATGCATGGGAGCGTCAGCGGCTGGTGACATCATCCACGCGGATGCGCGGGGGGGTCCACCTTCGCGCCGGCCATTGCGGAGGCTTACACAGCCGTCGCGTAGGAATAGAGTGCCCCCACGGCACAGTGCCGCCCGCGGATCGGTGGGGCCCGACCGCGGGCCAGGCCACCGTGGGGGCACCTCCCGGGGCCAGATCCCCCCGCAACTCCCCAAGAAACCCGCAGCCCGCCCACGCCGCCAGGTCCCACCGGTAAGAGACAAACTCTAATTTACGTCGGCGGGACCGGCATAGAACGGGCGGGGCTTCGGCCCATCGCGGGCCGGAGAATCGGCGGGGGCAGCCCGCCGACCGGCGCGGTTCCCACCCCCACCAAATCTCCGGCGCCGGAGAATTCGGCAGCCGGCGGGGGCGGGATTCACGCCGCCCCCCCCACCCCCCCAGCGATTCTTCGACCCGGCGGGGGAGTCGGTGAATCCCATCCTTGATGTTCTGAGGTGGTTTGACATGGTGGATCCTAAGAGGATGTTTCCCCTCGGGGAGGGGGGAATCTAGTACTAGGGGGGGGGGGGCACACGTTAAAAGTAAGGCTTCCCCCATTTAAGATGGAGGTGAAGGGAGGATTTCCCCTCTCAGAGGGTCATTAGCCTTTGGAATTCTCTTCCCCAGAGAACAGAGGAGGCTGCGGTCACGGAATATATCGAGGCTGAGGTAGAGAGATTCTTTTTACTGAGAAGGGGGTCAAAGGTTACGGGGTGGGGGTGGGGGCATAGGCAGAGGTTATGGGGGGGGGGGGCATAGGCAGGAAAGTAGAGTTCAGGCCACAATCATGATCTTACTTAATGACAGAGTAGGCTAGAGGGGCCGAGTGGTCTACCTCCCGCTCCCATTCCCGACGATCTGATGAGATTATTATCGGAGCTGGATTTCAGCTGGCACCACCCTCAGAGAAATATTGATAACTTCGACATAATTACAGCAAGTTTACGATGTGATGGCAAAGCAGGTCATTCAGGTTAAGGGTGACAAAGTGTGTTTTTTTTTTAAAGAAAGCGATTATTATCTTGATAATTACAAGAACAAACATTTGGTTCAGCGTCTTTTATTCAACAGTTTGTGGTTTTGCTTTTCAAAGGTAGAATGTGTTCCTTCTTGTGGCTATAACTCGTACATTTGTTGTTTTGGCAACAGTATTGGACTTTGATGTGTCTGGATGTTGGACGAGTTCTCCCCGTTCGCAACAGCAGTCGCTTGTTCGGTTAAACTGCAATTTATTCCCATGTGCATTGGCTCCTAAAATGGATCCTGCCTCCTCTTATTTCACCGTGTCTGCAACCGTCGTCACTCCTGAGTGTACACGGGTGGGTTTGCTGTCACCTCCCATTGGAGAGCAGGAGAATCTGCTTTTGGAAAGTCGCCAGGAGATTCCAGCCAGCAGTCTGGTCAGTCCTAAAATAACTTGTTGCCAAACCGAGAGGTGGGTCACACCCAACCCACACAGCGCAAAGGGACATCGATCATTTTGGTGCAGCAGGGGTCCAATTACACCAACAACTTTCATTTGTATGGTGCCTGTATCGCAGCAAAATGTCCCAAGGCCTTTCACAAGAGCGTTATCACACAAAGTTCAACACCGAGCCATGTTTGTACACAGTCAGCATCAGCATGTGTGTGAGTATTTCTGGTTGTACAGGTGTATGCATTTGAGTGAGTGTGTGTGTGCTGTGGAAGTGCCTGCCTGTGAGTGGGTGCTGCAATTCGGTAGCAGAGTGGTTAGCTCTGTTGCTTCACACCGCCAGGGTCCCAGGTTCGATTCCCGGCTTGGGTCACTGTCTGTGTGGAGTCTGCACGTTCTCCCCGTGTCTACGTGGGTTTCCTCCGGGTGCTCCGGTTTCCTCCCACAAGTCCCGAAAGACGTGCTTGTTAGGTGAATTGACCATTCTGAATTCTCCCTCTGTGTACCCGAACAGGCGCCGGAATGTGGCGACGAGGGGATTTTCACAGTAACTTCATTGCAGTGTTAATGTAAGCCTACTTGTGACAATAAAAAAGATTATTATTTAAACAAGATCTCTGGGTAGCACGGCAGCGCAGTGGGTTAGCACTGCTGCCTCACGGCGCCAAGGTCCCAGGTTCGATACCGGCTCTGGGTCACTGTCCGTGTGGAATTTGCACATTCTCCCCGTGTTTGCGTGGGTTTCGCCTCCACAACCCAAAAGATGTGCAGGCTCGGTGGATTGGCCATGCTAAATTGCCCCTTAATTGGAAGAAATGAATTGGGTACTCTAAATTTAAAAGCAAAAGAAAAAATTAAAACACGTTCTCATTGTCCGATTTCCCATGCCCAAAGAGGGGCTTCCCCCATATGTTTTCCCTTCACAGAATATCCATATATTGCTGATGTGACGTCAGGTATATAAAACGGAAAGCAGTCGAGGTGATCCCGCCGGGGTGCAAGGTCAAGTATAGACCCTGGGGGAAAGGGACATGCTTGGGCAGTGTCCTGGTACTGCCCCCGTGGCATCCAGGCACTGTCAAACCTGGCAGTGCCAACCCGGCAGTACCAGGAATATTTTCATCACCACAAATCGGGGCGCCCCGATCTCTGTGCAGTCTGTGTTTTGTCAGATGTGTCAGGCTCTGCCCTGCTACAGTGAAGGTGGGAGTAATGAGAGGTTGGCTCAAGATAGAATCGGAGCTTGATGGGAAATAGAATGTCAAAGCTTTGTGTAAAATGTGTACGTGACTTTCGAGATGAATCGCTTCTGCTTTTGCACTAGACAGTCTGCAATACCAGGATGCATCTGAGGGAATGGGTTCCTCATTCTAAAGATAATAATAATTTAGCTGAGAGCAACAGAATTTGTCCCTAACTTGGGCTCCAAGGGGGCCGTCGTCAGAAAAGGGACAGTGTCATACTGTATATAAGCTACTGTCGAATGTACTAATATTGGCTTGCTGCTGTGCTCCCCTGAAGTACAGTGGTGCAGCCCCGGCCGTGAATAAACATGTTGAAGTGACTTGGTGTTCGATTGATCATTTCATCCGGACTGAGAATAGCGAATTCTCATTCACACCTCCCCAGATGTGCTCAACATAACTGGTGAATTAACTGTATTTACATTCACCACATTCACCCCCTGTAAAAAAATAAAGTCCGGCGGGGGTGATGGGCACAAGTTCAGCCAGTCCGGCGCCCGGATCACACGCTGCGACCTCCGAAGCGCTGGTGTTGCAGCCGCTTCAGGTGGCTGGGGAAGTGGGTCCGGTGCAGCCCCAGGGGTGGACTCCGGGAGCGGCGTTTCCTGAGCTTCATTCCTGCGGACTGGTGTGCCGGGTGGAAGGGAGCGGGGGAGGCACATGGGCGCGGGGGCGCTGGGCATGGGAGAAAGAGCGGGGTACAGCGCGGGGGGCACTGTGGACGTAGTGGTGGCGGAGCCTGCGGGCGCAAGGTCTCGGAGGGAGACGGTATCGTGTCGACCATCGGGGTGCTCAACATATGCGTAGTGCGGGTTTGAGTGCAGGAGCTGGACCCTCTCTACCAGGGGATCGGTCTGATGGGTCCGAATGTGTTTCCGGAGGAGAACCGGACCTGGTGTCATCAGCCAGGGTGGGAGCAAGGCCCCTGAGGTAGTCCCCCTAGGGAAAATAAACAAGCGGTCACGAAGAGTCTGGCTAGTGGCCGTGCAAAGGAGGGGCCTAATAGCATAGAGCGCATCGGGGAGGACTTCCTGCCAGTGGGAAACCGGGTGATTCCTGGACCGTAGGGTCAGTAGAACGGTCTTCCAGACCGTCGCGTTCTCCCTCTCCACCTGCCCGTTTCCCCGAGGGTTGTAACTGGTAGTCCTGCTCGAGGCGATGCCTTTACTGAGCAGGGACTGACGCAGTTCGTCGCTCATGAGCGACGAGCCCCTGTCGTTGTGGACGTAGTTGGGGAAACCAAACAGGGTGGAGACACTGTGCAGGGCTCTGATAACAGTGGGGGTGGTCATATCGGGGCACGGGATGGCAAACGGGAAACGGGAGAACTCATCAATAATATTGAGAAAGTAGGTATTGCGATTATTTGAGGGGAGGGGCCCTTTGAAATCGATACTGAGGCGTTCAAAGGGCCGGGACGCCTCCAACAGGTGGGCCTTATCTGGTCGATAGTGCGGTTTACACTCCGCACAGATTTGGCAGTCCCTGGTTACAGCTTTGACCTGCTCGGTGGTGTACAGCAGGTTGCGGGTCTTGATGTAATGGACGAGCCAGGTAACCCCCGGGTGGCAGAGGTCGTCGTGGTTAGCCCGTAGTCGGTCCTCTTGCGCACTGGCGCATGTGCCGCGGGACAGGGCATCTGGGGACGATATACTATATCAGAATTATAGGTGGAGAGTTCGATTCTCCACCTCAAGGTCTTATCGTTCTTATATAAGAACATAAGAACTAGGAACAGGAGTAGGCCATCTGGCCCCTCGAGCCTGCTCCGCCATTTAATGGGATCATGGCTGATCTTTGTGGACTCAACTCCACTCTCCGGCCCGTACACCATATCCCCGAATCCCTTTATTCTTTAGAAAGGTATCTATCTTTTTCTTAAAAATGTTTAAAGAAGGAGCCTCAACTGCTTCACTGGGCAAGGAATTCCAGAGATTCACAACCCTTTGGGTGAAGAAGTTCCTCCTAAATTCGGTCCTAAATCTACTTCCCCTTATTTTGAGGCTATGCCCCCTAGTTCTGCTTTCCCCGACCAGTGGAAACAACCTGCCCGCATCTATCCTATCTATTCCCTTCATAATTTTATATGTCTCAATAAGATCCCCCCGCATCCTTCAAAACTCCAATGAGTACAGTCCCAGTCTACTCAACCTCTCGTCATAATCTAATCCCCTCAACTCTGGGATCAACCTAGCGAATCTCCTCTGCACTCCCTCCAGTGCCAATATGTCCTTTCTCAGGTAAGGAGACCAAAACTGAACACAATACTCCAGATGTGGCCTCACCAACACCTTATACAATTGCAGCATAACCTCCCTAGTCTTGAACTCCATCCCTCTAGCAACGAAAGACAAAACTCGATTAGCCTTCTTAATCACCTGTTGCACCTGCACACCAACTTTTTGCGACTCATGCAACAGCACACCCAGGTCCCTCTGCACAGCAGCATGTTTTAACATCTTACCATTTAAATAATAATCCATTCTGCTGTTATTCCTCCCAAAATGGATAGCCTCACACTTGGCAACATTGAATTCCATCTGCCAGACCCCAGCCCATTCACCTAACCTATCCAAATCCTTCTGCAGACTTCCGGTATCCTCTGCCCTTTTTGCTTTACCACTCATCTTAGTGTCGTCTGCAAACTTTGCCACATTGCACTTGGTCCCCAACTCCAAATCATCTATGTAAATTGTGAACAATTCTTGATTTTGCCCCGCTGCGTATTGTCGAACATGAAGGCTACCGATCGTTGGTCGGTGACGGGGATAAACCTCCTATCAACCTCCAGTGCCGCACGGCTTCCACGATGGCTTGGGCCTCTTTTTCGACCGAGGAGTGTCGAAGTTCAGAGGCAGTGAGGGTGCGTGAAATAAACGCAACTGGTCTGCCTGCTTGATTGACAGTGGCGGCAAGAGCGACCTCTGATGCGTCGCTCTCCACCTGAAAGGGGACGGACTCGTCCATCGCGCGCATCGCGGCTTTGGCGATGTCCGCCTTGATGCAGTTGAAGGCCTGGCGGGCCTCGGCTGCCAGAGGGAAAAGGGTGGCCTTAAATAGTGGGCGGGCTTTGTCCGCACACTGGGGGATCCACTGGGCGTAGTAGGAAAAAAATCCAAGGCACCTCTTGAGGGCCTTGGGACAGTGAGGGAGAGGGAGTTGCAGGAGAGGGCGCAGACGGTCAGGGTCGGGCCCTAGGACTCTGTTTCCCACGACGTAGCCGAGGATGGCTAGCCTGGTGGTGCGGAAAACGCATTTCTCCTTATTATAGGTGAGATTAAGTTTTTGGGCGGTTTGGAGAAATCGGTGGAGGTTGGCATCATGGTCCTGCTGATCATGGCCGCAGATGGTGACGTTATCCAAGTACGGAAACGTGGCCCGCAGCCCGTACTGGTCCACCATTCGGTCCATCGCTCGTTGGAACACCGAAACGCCGTTCGTGACGCCAAAAGGGACCCGGAGGAAATGAAAAAGGCAGTCGTCTGCCTCAAACGCCGTGTAGAGGCGATCCTCCGGACGGATTGGGAGCTGGTGGTATGCAGACTTCAGATCCACCGTGGAGAACACGTGGTAGTGAGCGATCTGATTGACCATGTCTGTAATCCGGGGAAGGGGGTACGCATCAAAGTGTGTAAACCGGTTAATGGTCTGGCTGTAATCAACCACCATCCGGAGCTTCTCCCTGGTCTTGACGATCACCACCTGAGCTCTCCAGGGGCTATTGCTGGCCTCTATGACTCCTTCCCGCAAGAGACGCAGGACCTCAGACCTAATAAATATTCTGTCCTGCATGCTATATCGCCTGCTGCCAGTGGCTACTGGCTTGCAATCAGCGGTGGGATTAGCGAAGAGGGAAGGGGGTCGACTTTCAGAGTGTCTAGGCTGCACACAGTGAGTGGGGGCAGGGGTCCGCCAAAGCTAAGCGTCAGGCTCTTGAGATTACATTGAAAATCGAGCCCTAAAAGGAGGGGGGCGCAGAGAACTGGGAGCACGTACAGCTGGAAAATAGTGTACTCAGCGCCCTGTACCGCTAAGGTTACCGTAGTGCACCCTCGGATTTGTACCGAGTGCGACCCGGAGGCGAGGGAAATTGTTTGTTGCGCCAGGAATGTCGGGAGCGAGCAGCGGCTGACCAGTCTGGTGATTGGCTGTTGTGTTCTGTGTGTTCACTGGTCATCCTGTGTGTCAATCACAGCCTGTCTGTGCACCATCCTATACCTGTGTGTATATTATGACACTTTGGACTGTGGGAGGAAGCCGGAGCACCCGGAGGAAACCCACGCACACAAGGGGAGGATGTGCAGACTCCGCATAGACAGTGACCCAAGCCGGGAATCGAACCTGGGACCCTGGAGCTGTGAAGCAACTGTGCTAACCACTGTGCTACCGTGCTGCCTTCAAGGCCCTCAACTCCACTTTCCTGCCTGTCCCCCATATCCTTCAACTCCCCGCTCCATCAGTGATCCGTCTAACTCGGCCTTGAATCCTGGCGGCACGGTGGCGCAGTGGGTTAGCCCTGCAGCCTCACGGCGCCGAGGACCCGGGTTCGATCCCGGCTCTGGGTCACTGTCCGTGTGGAGTTTGCACATTCTCCCCGTGTTTGCGTGGGTCTCACTCCCACAATCCAAAAGATGTGCTGGGTAGGTGGATTGGCCGCGCTAAATTGCCCCTTAATTGGAAAAAGAAATTTCAAACAAAAAAATAAATAACTCGGCCTTGGAGCTGGTTTAGCTCACTGGGCTAAATCGCTGGCTTTGAAAGCAGACCAAGGCAGGCCAGCAGCACGGTTCAATTCCCGTACCAGCCTCCCCGAACAGGCGCCGGAATGTGGCGACTAGGGGCTTTTCACAGTAACTTCATTGAAGCCTACTTGTGACAATAAGCGATTTTCATTCATTTCATATATGCGATGACGCAGCCTCCACTAGGGAAGAGAATTAGAGAATTACACACACTAATGACCCACTGAGAGAGGAGTTCTCCTCATTGCTGTGTTAATAGGGAGAGTTCTCATTCTTAAACATTCCCCCCGACCTAGCCTCAGCCCTAAGAGAAAATATCCTCCAAGTATCTATTCGATTGAGTCCCCAAGTGAGTGTGAGTGTTTGTGCGTGTGAGTGTCTGTGTTTGTGTATATCTGTGTGTTTGTATGTGCGAGAGTGTCTATATGTTATATATGTGTGTGTGTATGTGATATGTGCTACCCTGTTACTTAAGCATTCTGTTATTTATGACACAGTTAGGACTGCTCCTGGGCGGGTCTACCAGAGAAATGCCCTATTTATTCAGGTGATATCCAGGAGTGGGCCGTCTCTCTCTCTCTCTCGCTCTGCTTATTAAAGAGAGTTGCCCGGGCTGCAGGAGTACAATGCATCGTCCACACCAAGGAATCGAGCCAGAATCTCAAAGCCAGGCTTTGGTCCACTCTCTGGCTCCTGCCACAACTTCGCACCCAGCCGCAGTAAGGTACTTAACTTTCAAAAACCCCTTACGGATCGAGTTTTTAAAGTGAGATCAAACCTTGCAAGTTAAGTCTTTGTGAAAAGAGAGGGATACGTGTCATAACCCATCACAAATCTAGAGGGTTGCGGAAGGAATCCGTGTTGTGAGTAAACTTTCAGAACTGGAATAGGCACATCGCCAGTGAATGAGGAATGGTCAGTGTTAGTAAACGGTAAGCCAGCACTTTGAAGGAATGTTTAGTTAGTGAACAGATTGTGCATTAAAGCACTGACTGCTTAAATGTCAATGATAGCTTGTGCCCCAAGGTCATTTTATGCAATAAACTAATCAGAGGAAAATTGTCCAGTTTGAAGTGAGGTTAGCTTGCCTTGTGCGTTGTTAATATTTCATTGCAATACCCCATTTGTTTCTGAGTATTTGGGGAGTTCTGGGTTAAATCGATTGCTCTCCAGTTGTTACTTTCAATGACAACCTGCGTTTATATAGCACCATTAACATAGTGACGTGGCCCAAGGAGTCTCTCTGGAAAGCCATCAAAATGTGACGCTGGGCCGCACGAGGGGGTATTCAGGGTGGGTGAGCGAAAGCTTGGTTTGGAGGGGCAGGTGTTCAGGAGGGTCTGACAGGAGTGGGGGAGGTGAAGAGAGAGGTTCGGGAGGGAATTCCAGAGTTTCGGGCTTAGACAGCTGAAGGAACAGCCGGCAACGATGGAGCGATTAAAATCGGGGGTGCAAAGCGAATCCCCACTGGAGTGATGCAGAGATATAGGAGGGTTGCAGGGCTGGAGGAGGTTACAGAGATAGGGAGGAGAGGTGCCATGGGGCCATGGAGAGATTTAAAAACATGTGACTCTTGGGGCTGGTTTAGCACACTGGGCTAAATCGCTGGCTTTTAAAGCAGACCAAGGCAGGCCAGCAGCACGGTTCAATTCCCGTACCAGCCTCCCCGAACAGGCGCCGGAGTGTGGCGACTAGGGGCTTTTCACAGTAACTTCATTGAAGCCTACTTGTGACAAGAAGTGATTTTCATTTTCATTTAAAAAAAATTCTTGTGTTTCCAAGCCATCACAGTATGGAGCTTTGGAAGATTCTACAACAGCCCACTCAGCAGGTAGAATTAAGTGGAATGTCCAAACCAGAAAGAGGCCATTCAGCCCAACTGATCGATGCTGTCCTATTTAATAGGTTCTAAGGTGCACAGGCTGGTTGAGAAATATCAAAGTCCATTTTAGTAACGCAAATCCTATCCTGTCAGCTAAAAGCTCCAAACATGTCAGGGCAATCGTCAATCCAAATGTGTTTATCATGATAATCTTTATTATTGTCACAAGTAGGCTTACATTAACACTGCAATGAAGTTACTGTGAAAAGCCCCTAGTCGCCACATTCCGGCACCTGTTCGGGTACACAGAGGGAGAACTCACCTAACAAGCACGTCTTTCGGGACTTGTGGGAGGAAACCGGAGCACCCGGAGGAAACCCACGCAGACACGGGGGAGAAGGTGCAGACTCCGTACAGACAGTGACCCAAGCCGGAAATCGAACCCGGGTCCCTGGCACTGTGAAGCCACAGTGCTAACCTTCTGACAAACCTATCCAATTAATCCCCTTAAATAATCGCCCAATTCCCGAGTGTTGACGTTTGCGAGAGGTAGGGCTGACAGAAATGAAAATCGCTTATTGTCACAAAAACAGGCTTCAGAATTAATTGTTTTTGGCACCCTCAGTCGAGCAAAACCTCCTGAGGTGCCTCACCAAAACGTCATTTGCGTAACGAGACATTCGACTGGCGATTCTCTCCTTTGTAAGAATATATCCAATTCCCTTTTTAAGGTTACCACTGAATGCGCTATCACCACCCTTCCAGGAGTCACAGTTTCCCCCCCACCCCCGGTTCTTTTGCTAATTATCTGATATCCATGTCCCCGGGTTACTGATTATCCCGACAGTGGAAGCAGTCTCTCCTTATTTACTCCATCGAAACCCTTCGCAATTTTGAACACCTCCACCTTTGCTCCAAGGGGAACGATCTCAGAAGTGCTTCTTGTGACCCTTCGACAACTGAGCGACGGCCTCGATATTCTCGTTCACATTAACGATTATCTGCATTATCTGCTCCTCACAGGTCCAGTGTACCCAAGTCGAGCTCACAATGATGTGTGAAGCTCCCTCTTCAGGTTGAATGGTGCTAGTGTAAAAACATTCGGTGGGAATTTCCGTTCCTGCCGGACGGGTGACCATCCTGACGGGTGGCACGGGGGCAATTTGAAGAGCGGCCGATTGATTTTTTTTTTCTCCAAAACCTTCTCCAACTTTCCCCGTGCTGTCCGTGGCAAAACGTCCGCCGGAGACACGATCAGAAAATCCCGGCCACTGTTCCGATCCTCGGAGAAACCCATTATTTTTTAAAAGAAATTTGAACTTCCAGTTAATATCTGAAAAGGATGACATGACAAGATTTCACATTTTAAGACTTACTGCAACCCTAAACTCTAAGCTGCTGCACAGAATGTTCGCCTTTTAATTTTAACACAATCTAAAATCCCACGTCACAATTATACTTTACACTGGCCCTTAGGTAGACATTCAATTCTCCCAGAACTAGTCCAAAGTGATTCTTAGCTCCCAAAGGTTTACTTACATTCCTTTCCTTTCCCAGCCTGGTAGCCTTTAATTGCCCTTCACAATGAGGAATTTCCTGGAGATTCCCTCTTCAACATAAGCTAGGTGAATCTTCCAGCCTCACTTTAACTCCACACAAATTTGGCCTGTTCACTCTGAGCGCGAAATCCCACTTGTATCCTTGTGCTGTGGACCAAAGAGACTTTTGGCTTCTAGCTGTTTTCTCTCTCCTGGGGCGTCAGTCTCCGACCCCCCGCCGGGTCGGAGAATGGCCGTTGGCCGCTGTGAATCCCGCGCCCGCCCCCGCCGAAGTCTCCCGTACCGGAGATTGGGCGGGGGCGGGAATCGGGCCACGCCGGTTGGCGGGACCCCCCGCTGGATTCTCCGGCCCGGATGAGCCGAAGACCCGCCCAGAAATTGCCTGTCCCGCCGGCGTAAATTAAACCTGGTATTTACCGGCGGGACCAGGCGGTGTGGGCGGGCTCCGGGGTCCTGGGGGGGGCACGGGGCGATCTGACCCCAGGGGGTGCCCCCACGGTGGCCTGGCCCGCAATCGGGGCCCACCGATCCGCGGGCGGGCCTGTGCCGTGTGGGCACTCTTTTCCTTCCGCCTCCGCCACGGCCTCCACCATGGCGGAGGCAGAAGTGACTCTCCCCACTGAGCATGCGCGGGAAACTTTCAGCAGCCGCTGATGCTCCCGCGCATGCGCCAGGAAACTGTCAGCGGCCGCTGCGCTCCCGCGCATGCGCCGCATTTCCGCGCCAGCTGGCGGGGCAACAAACGCCATTTCCGCCAGCTGGCGGGGAGGAAATCCCTCCGGCGCCGGCCTAGCCCCTCAATGTTGGGGCTCGGCCCCCAAAGATGCGGAGCATTCCGCACCTTTGGGCCGGCGCGATGCCTGTCTGATTGACGCCGTTTTTGGCGCCAGTCGGCGGACATCGCGCCGTTAGGGGAGAATTTTGCCCCTGATTCCAGGCAGACTGCGATATTCAGTGATATTTTAGGAAAGCCTGAAATCTGGTCTAACAATTGCTTCCTCTGCACCTTTCTTTCTCAAAACCCATCTCCATGGCAATGTGAATCACATGGGCCTTGTGTCCATGTAGAAATGCTGACTAGCTATTCCTTCAACCCCAACTCTATCCTATCCTGGAATTAAATAGACAATTTAAAATATAACCATTTACAACCGGAAATTCTCAACGCATTCCTGGGACTTGAAAGACGACCAGTCTAACTTCTGGAAGCACAGATGCTGCTGCCATTGTCTCCGAGTATGAACACCTCACGCTCTCATCCAGGGAAAACAACCTGGGCCTCCATTTCATCCACATCACCGAAGCCTGTTGTCAGGCAGATGTCAGAACAGGTCACATGACTCCCTTAGTAATCCAGAGACCTGGGGAAATTGGGGACCTGGGTTCGAATCCCACCATGGTAGATGGTGACATTTGAATTCAATAAAAATAATCATGGCCATGAAACCATTGTTGTAAAGACTCATTTGATTCACTCATGTTCTTGAGGGAAGGAAACCTGCCACCCTAACCTGGCCCACATGTGACTCCAGATCCACAGCCTCTACGTCGCTGAATTTACTGTCGCCTGGTCAAAGTCCTGGAACACCCACTCTAACAGCACAGTGGGTTTACCTACACCACATGGACTGCAGCGGTTCGAGTGGGCTGCTCACCACCACCTTCTCACGGGCAACCAGGCATAGGCAATAAATGCTGGCCTGGCCAGCGGTGCCCATATACCATAAATTAATTTTATTTAATTCTCTGTCATCCCTCACAGTGGCAGAACCCTCTGAGATCCTCGTCAGCTCCACACGATTCCGCCCGCAGTGTGGTTTGGAATCTTGGCAGCAAATCTGCACATTGCAAGCTCCCACAGACAGCAATAGGATAAGCAATTACCAGAAAATGTTTTTGGTCGATGCTGATTGAGGGAGGAATGTTGGCCAGTACACAGGGGAGAACCACCAGGCTCGTCTTCAAAATACTGCCATTGGGCATGGGGGCACAGCGGTTAGCACTGCTGCCTCACCGCGCCAGGGACCCGGATTTGGTTCCGGTCTTGGGTCACTGTCTGTGCGGAGTCTGCACGTTCTCCCCGCGTCTGCGTGGGTTTCCTCCGGGTGCTCCGGTTTCCTCCCACAGTCGAAAGATGTGCAGGGTAGGTGGATCGGCCATGATAAATTGCCCCTTAGTGTCCAACAGATGTGCAAGTTTGGTGGGGTTGTGAGGATCAGGCAGGGGAGTGGGCCTCGGTAGTGTGCTCTTTCAGAGAATCTGTGAAGACTTGATGGGCCGAATGGCCTCCTTCTGCACTGTAGGGATTCCATGGTTTAATGCCGGGACTACTGTTTTTTGGGAGCTCTAATGCAGAAGGTCCTAAATTTTCCCTCTCTCCTCTCCCTTTCAGTAAGCACTCTCCGCTGTGCAGGTGTGAGGCAGCCATGACAGCTTTCAAAGGGATCTGGACGCAGCAGTTTTGGAGGGCAGTGTGTGGGGAGTTCCTGGCGACACTCATCTTTGTCCTTCTCAGCACGGGCTCCACCATCGGCTGTGACGGTAAAAGCGGACCTTTGAACATTGTCCTCATATCGCTCTGTTTCGGGCTCAGCATCGCTACCATGGTACAGTGCTTCAGTCACATCAGCGGGGGACACGTCAACCCCGTGGTAACGGTTGCCATGGTGTGCACCCAGAAGCTAAGCCTGGCCAAGGGATTCTTCTACATTTGCGGGCAGTGTCTCGGTGCTATCGTGGGAGCAGGGATCCTCTACCTGATCACGCCACCAGATGTTGTGGGTGGACTGGGAGCCACCATGGTAATTCAATCTCGGAAAGCTATGAGCCGATTGGGTAGCAATGAACTATCGAAAGGTGTTAAGGACGATATGATCAGCCGTGGCTCACTGGGTAGCACGTTTGCCCCGCTACAGAGGTTTAAACACATATAGGCTGATGCAGCGGAGCCGAAATGAGGAGTCAAGTTTAGATACAAAAAACGATGCTTGCCAGTTAACTGTCAGTCACCATCAACTGGTGCATTCTTTATTGCAATGCCCCAACCAATCAGAGTCCACTTGCCAACCAATCAGCATTGTGTTCTCATACAGTGTAAAGATGGTGTTTTCCCCACAATTGGGAAAAGCCTCGACAAAATGCCGCTTCCTTCAGCAATCTCCACATTCCTTTTTGGGGGATTGCTGTGCGCTTCACGCATTCCAAGCGCGATTACACTTCGAGAGTACCTCGTTGGCTGTAAGACACAGGCGGAGGGACACGTTGTGCACAAACCCCTTTCTCTTGGCCAGGCCTCCCAGGTTCAATACCACTCTGGGACTTGCAGGCCATAGACATGGCTGAACAGGGTGGCAACCAAAACTGCCAACCCTTGCAGCAGGTAAGAGCTTGAGAGATCCATTCTTTTCTGGCTATTACTGGCGAGGTCAGTATTTATTGCTCATCCCTGATTGCCTTTGTACCGAGTGGTTTGCTTGGCCATTTCAGAGGGGCTGTTAAGGGTTAACCACATCGCAGGGCGGCACGGTGGCGCAGTGGTTAGCACTGCTGCCTCACGCCGCCGAGGGCCCGGGTTCAATCCCGGCCCCGGGTCACTGTCCGTGTGGAGCTGGCACATTCTCCCCGCGTCTGCGTGGGCCTCACCCCCCCACAACCCAAAAAGATGTGCGGAGTAGGTGAATTGGCCACGCGGAATTGCCCCTTAATTAGGAAGGAAAAAGAATTGGGCACTCTAAATTTCAAAGAAGACTTTTTTTAAAGTGTACCACCTTGCTGTGGGTCTAGAGTCACATGTAGGCCAGACCGGGTAAGGATGGCAGATTTCCTTCCCAAAAGGGGCATCAGTGACCCAGGTGGGTTTCCAAAACAATGACAGTTTTGAGGTCACCATTACTGAGACTAACTTTGAATTTGAGATTTAATAATAATCTAATCATAATCTTTGTTGTCACAAGTAGGTTTACATTAACACTGCAATGAAGTTTCTGTGAAAATCCCCTAGTTACCACACTCCGCCACCTGTTTGGGTACACAGAGGGAGAATTCAGAATGTCCAAATTACCTAACAGCATGGGCGGGATTCTCCGACCCCCCGCCAGGGGGGCGGCGTGAATCCCGCCCCGCCGCTCCGACGGCAGCTGCCGAATTCTCCGGCGCCGGTTTTTGGGCGGGGGCGGGGATCGCGCCGTGCCGGTCGGGGGCCGTTGGCAGTGGCCCCCCTGGCGATTCTCCGGGCCCCAATGGGCCGAGCGGCCGCCCGTTTTCGGCCAGTCCCGCCGGCGTGGATTGGACCAGGTCCGGACCGGCGAGACCTGGCTTTGAGGGCGGCCTGCGGAGTCCTCGGGGGGGGGGGGGGCGGCGCGGGGGGATCCGGCCCTGGGGGGGGGGGGGGTGCCCTACGGTGGAATGGCCCGCAATCGGGGCCCACCGATCTGCGGGTGGGCACTGTGCCGCGGAGGCACTCGTTCCCTCCGCACCTTCCGGGCGGCCCGACGCCGGAGCGGTTCACGCCACTCTCTGTCGCCGGCATGGCCCGCCCCTCCGATTGCGGGAGAATCCTGCCCCACGTCTTTCGGGACTTGTGGGAGGAAACCGGAGCACCCGGAGGAAACCCACGCAGACACGGGGAGAACGTGCAGACTCCGCACAGACAGTGACCCAAGCCCGGAATCGAACCTGGGACCCTGGAGCTGTGAAGCAACAGTGCTAACCACTGTGCTACCGTGCTGCCCACACTAGCTGCCCACATTAGCTGCATTTTAATTTCACCATATGACGTGGTGGGATTTGAACCAATATATCACCGAGCGTTAGCCTGGGCCTCTGGATTACCAATACCGCGATGCCACTGTCTGATGATGGAACAGAAAAAAACACCCTTAGTTACTCATATAAACTTGCGATCCATAACGATTTCTTTTCAATATTACAGATAAACGAGAACCTCTCAGTGGGACATGGGTTGGTGGTTGAACTGTTTATAACATTCCAGCTGGTATTCACTATCTTTGCCACGTGTGACCCTAAGCGTGATGACCTGAAGGGCTCAGCAGCTTTGGCAATTGGTCTTTCCGTCGTCATTGGCCACTTGTTTGCCGTAAGTCTATTAAACCCACCTTGAAATAGATTGTGATTGATTCGGAGCTCCCCGCAGTTTTGAGTTCCTGCTGACCTTTCCTCCTCTGCTTCAGATTAACTACACGGGAGCGAGTATGAATCCTGCTCGATCATTTGGACCTGCGGTTATTACAGGGAGCTGGGAGAATCACTGGGTAACTAACGATGAGTCGTTTTATCGTCCGTAGCAATAAAAGATGACTCCGTTTTAAGTGATGGTAAATGATGGACTACGTGGCCATATTGGCCAGATTACAGGCTCGATGGGCTGAATCGCCACCTTCACCGCTGCAGTCATACAGCACCAAAGCAGGCTCCTGGGCCTGTGGTAGCTCTCTGAAAGGGCTACCCACATAATTCTATTCATTCCCATAGTCCTGAAAAATTCCCGTTTGAACATAGAACATAGAACATAGAAAAATAGAGCACAGAACTGGCACTTCGGCCCACGATGTTGTGCCGAACCTTTGTCCTAGATTAATCATAGATGATCATAGAATTTACAGTGCAGAAGGAGGCCATTCAGCTCATCGAGTCTGCACCAGCTCCCAGAAAGAGCACCCTACCCAAGGTCAACATCTCCACCCTATCCCCATAACCCAGCACCCCCACCCAACACTAAGGGCAATTTTGGACACCAAGGGCAATCTATCATGCCCAATCCACCCAACCTGCACATCTTTGGACTGCGGGTGGAAACCGGAGCACCCGGAGGAAACCCACGTACACACAGGGAGGACGCGCAGACTCCGCATAGACAGCGACCCAAGTCGGAATCGAACCCAGGACCCTGGAGCTGTGAAGCAATTGTGCTATCCACAATGCTACCATGCTGCCCTTAAGAACAAATTAATCCACACGATATCATTCTACTGTAATCCATGTACCTATCCAATAGCCGCTTGAAGGTCCCTAATGTTTCCGTCTCAACTACTTCCACAGGCAGTGCATTCCATGCCCCCACTACTCTCTGGGTAAAGAACCTACCTCTGATATCCCTCCTATATCTTCCACCTTTCACCTTAAATTTATGTCCCCTTGTACTGGTTTGTTCCACCCGGGGAAAAAGTCTCTGACTGTCTACTCTATCTATTCCCCTGATCATCTTATAAACCTCTATCAAATCGCCCCTCATCCTTCTCCGTTCTAATGAGAAAAGGCCTAGCACCCTCAACCTTTCCTCGTAAGACCTACTCTCCATTCCAGGCAACATCCTGGTCAATCTCCTTTGCACCTTGAAAGTTACTCTTGAATCTGCTTCCGCCGCCCGTTCAGGCAGCGCCTTCTAAATCTCAACAACTCGCCACAGAAAGAAAATCCCCCCCCCCCCCCCCCCCCCACCCCACGCCAACCGGTCCCCTCAGGTGCCTTCGCCAGCCTAACGCCAGTGGGGGCAGGAATCGCGGGCATCGAACACTCTGACACCCCATGTTACTTGCTAGCAGCACGCAATGGCCCACGGTAGACAGCGTGGCCTACAACACTGGGGCATAAGAAATAGAAGTTGGAGTAGGCCGTTTAATCCTTCAACCAGTGGCTCCATCATTCAGTAAGGTCACAGCTGATCTAGTACCTCAGCTCCAACCTCCTAACTATTCCCACATCTCCCAATTTCCTTCAACACCAAAAGTCTAGCGACCTCTGTCTTGAGCACCCCTGGGGTGGAGAATCCCAAAGATTAACAAACCACCAAGTGAAGAAATTCCTCCTCATCTCAGCCCTGAATGGCTGACCCCATGTTCATGATTCCCTTAGAACCGCGGAATTACTACAGCGCATTAAGAGGCCAGTCGGCCCATCGAGTCGGCACCGGCCCTCCGAAAAAGCACCCTGCCCCAGGCCCACGCCACCGGCCCTACCCTCCTGGTAAACCCCACCTAACCTGCACATTGTAGCGACTGTGGGAGGAAACCGGAGCGCCCGGAGGAAACCCACGGAGACACGCGGAGAACGTGGAAACTCCACACAGTCACCCAAGGCGCGGAAGTGAACCCGGGTCCCTGGTGCTGCGAGGCAGCAGAGCTAACCACTGTGCTGCCCTGCCATCCCAGCCAGAGGAAACATTTCCTCCGCATCTCTCGCGTATTGTACACGTCCCAATTAGATCATCTCTCATTCTTACGAAGCAGGGTCGGTCCAGTTAGCCTGGTCCTGAAATAATTTTGGTCTATATTATCTTGTTTCTCTTCCCCCCCCCCCCCCCCCCCCCCCCTCCCTCCATGTCAGGTTTACTGGGTGGGCCCAATGATGGGCGGGGTCATCGCCGCTGTGCTCTATGAATATCTGTTCTGCCCGGACAAGGAGCCGAAGCACCAGTTTAACAGGAGCCAAGCCATCGAGTATGAGGACTTGGTCGTCAAACCTGGGAGCTCTGAAGTTATGGACATTGATGAAAGTGAAGAAAAGAAGGGAAAAGACACCACAAAAGAACTTCTGTCCTCTGTATGACTAGCAAAGGGTGCTGAACACAGGGGAGGGCATTGTAAAATGTCGGGTGTTCGTGTCATTCCGATAAAGGAAACAGATTTGCTGTAAATGCTTGGTACTATGTACCCCCCTTGGCAACCACGACAGCAATGGTTCCATTGTCAGGACAGTAACATTAGATTTAGAAATGTTTCCTGACGGTACATTTGGGGCTTGCCCAAAATGACAAGCACTGTTTGGGTCTGTTGTTAAATTGATTTCCTTTCACCCGGTTCACTTCGACGTTTGCAGAGGAACTTATTTAGCAGAATGTCTCATGTGCTGCAATTATTAAAGACCTCAAAGGATTTCTTGACAAAGGGCATTGTCGAGGAGCCAGGGAGCTTGCTGCAGGGAAAATCCACCTGACGGCGGTCAAGCGTGGCAAAATAAGCTGTGGGAAAATCCACCTGACGGCGGTCAGGCGTGGCAAAATAAGCTGTGGGAAAATCCAAAGTTAGTCGGGTGGCAGTAAATGGTTTCGGATTCACTGCTGGAAGTCTTTTCCGACCTAAAATCCAAGGTGATTTTGCATCCACTGAGTGTTTGAATGCCCTGCTGCTCCTGAGAATATCACCTTGCAAGAATTTGTGTCAGAATATTCAACGCTTCACATTGTGAAAAGTGTTTTTTCCAAGTTGAGTTATTTGCAACGAGGAAGGTTTCTTTCTTTGACGGTACAACATAATGTGAGACTAGGACTAATGTTGCGGTATTTAAAGTAAGCTTCAAGTTCAGGATTCTGATTGCTGTACTCTGGGACGGGATTCTTCGGAAACCGGCGGGGCGGAAGGGGCTTGGCGCCGCGGCAACCGGGGCCGAAGGGCTTCCTGCGGCCGGCGCGAGTTGGCACATGCGCGGGAGCGCCGGTGTGTGCTGGCGTCATCCCAGCGCATGAGCAGGGGGGTTCATCGCCGCGTCGGCCATCGCGGACCGGTACAGCAGTCGGCACGGAGGAATAGAGCGCCCCCACGGCACAGGCCTGGCCGCGGATCGGTGGGCCCCAATCGCGGGCCACGCCGCGGTGGGTGCCTCCCCGCCGGGGCAAGACCACCCCCCCCCCACCCACCCCAAGGACCCCGGAGGCCGCCCGCAGAGCCAAGTCCCGCCAGTAAGAACCAGCTCTAATTTACAGCACCAGGACCGGCCTAAAACGGGCGGCCGCTCGGCCCATCGCGGGCCGGGGAATTCAGGCGGCCCCGGGGCCCACAGTGTCGCGCCGGTCCTCGCCATTCTCCGAGGCGGGCGGCGCGATTCACGTCAGTGGGATTTTTGGTGGGCCGGAGAATTCGGCAGCCGCCGGGTGCGGGATTCACGCCGACCCCCGGCAATTCTTCGACCCGGCGGGTGTTCGGAGAATCCCGCCCCAGCTCTCTCCTTGATCCATTCCTTCACATCTCTGCATGTCCAAACCCACGGCCTCTGCCATCTAGAAGGTAAAGTAAAGTCGCCATAGTCCCAGGTGACCACAGGCTGCTTTCCCTGTGGAGGAGATGAGCTGACTGGTGGTGGTTTAACCTGAGAGTCGCCACACCTCAGGCGGAAGGGCGAGGTCGAGAAGGCGGGGCCTTCATGAATAACCTCAGCCGGTACGGGGATTGAACCCGCGCTGCTGGTCTCGCTCTGTATCACAAACCAGCTGTCCAGCCGACTGAGCCACCATCTAGAAGGACAAGAGCAGCAGATACCTGGGGACACCACCACCTGGAGGTTCCCCTCCAAGTCACTCACCACCCTGACTCGGAAATATATCGGCCGTTCCTTCACTGTCGCTGGGTCAAAATCCTGGAACTCCCTCTCTAACAGCACAGTGGGTGTACCTACACCTCGGGGACCGCAGCGGTTCAAGAAGGCAGCTCACCGCCACCTTCTCAAGGGTAAATGCTGGCCTAGCCAGCGATGCCCACATCCCAATAATAATTTTTTCAACTTCCACCAAGAAAAGGGCAGGGTGAACGGGCGAGTGGACCTAGGTAGGGTGTTCTTTCGATTAGTCGGTGCAGGCTCGATGGCCCGAATGGCCTTCTTCTGCACTGTAGGGTTTTTATGATTCTAAGATCTCTGACATGCTCCAATTCTGGTCTCGTAAACATTTAAAAAAAAAAATTTAGAGTACCCAATACATTTTTCCAATTAAGGGGCAATTTAGCATGGCCAATCCACCTACCCTGCCCATCTTTGCGTTGTGGGGGCGAAACCCACGCAAACACGGGGAGATTGTGCAAACTCCACTCGGGCAGTTACCCAGAGCCGTGATCGAACCTGGGACCTCGGCGCCGTGAGGCAGCAGGGCTAACCACTGTGCCTCCGTGCTGTCCCTGGTCTCTTAAACATGCCCTTATTTCCTGCGGCCCCACCATTGGCGGCCGTGGCGTCAGCTGGTTATGTCCGAAGCGCTGGGCGCCTCTCCCGAAAGCGCTCCAACTCACTCTTCTCCTCCAAGTCCTTTGGGTGAGGTGTTCAATCCTTTTTATTGGCCTCGGTCAGTAGGTGGCAGTCTTGCTGCTGAACCATGAGTTTGGGGGTTCGAACCCCGCTACCGAGGCTGGGGTGACAAATCAAAAGCCGACAAGGCAGCGTCACTCTGAGGGAATGCTGCACTGTCGGAGGTGACCGCTCTCGGGAGCATGTTTACTGCTTTGAAAAAGAGTAGGGGTGTTCTCCCTGGTCAATCCTTCAACCCTAAAGCAGATTGCCGTTATCACGTTCCTGTTCGTGAGTCCTTTGTGACTGCTCTATTTCCTACATCACTCGGCAAATGTTTCACGCACCGAAAAGCACTCTGAGAACAGCGCTTGTTTCAAATTCAGCGTCAATGGCTGAGGCAACATTTACTGCCATTGAACTGAGCAACCTCGAGGCTGTGGACCTGCAGTCACAGGTAGGCCCGGCCAGGTAAGGGTGGCAGATTTTCTTCCCTCAAGAACGTTCGCGAATCAAATTTGCAACATTGGTTTCATGCTCACCATTATTTTCATTGAATTGAAATGTCACCATCTACAGTGGTGGAATTTCGAACGCACGTCCCCAGTTACCCCGGGGTCTCGGGATTAGCAGCCTTGTGTCAATAACATTAAGCCACCACCTCCCCTACCTCCTTTATTCCTTTTCAACGTAGTTTTTTGGTTGTCTGCCATATATCTCCTATTGTGGCTCAATGGCAAATATTGTTTGATCACACTGCTATGAGGCACCTTGGACGCTTCACCATGGTCAAGTGCTATCCATATAAATGCATGCTATTGTTACACCGAAATAGGACTTCTTGTCGCCTATTTATAATTTTTCCTCAATACATGTTTCATTATATGGAGACATATAATTGGTTTATATCTAATAGATACATTCAGCCTTCCTGTCATTTGAATAGGTAGCTTACCAAGTTGAAGCTTGTCTTACCCGCTAGATTTGAAGAATCTGGCATATTTTGCATGAACGATGAGCTCTACATTTGGTCTGTGAATTTTCCAGGATGCAGCTTGTGTGATTTCCCCCCCCGCCCCCCCTCTCTCGGGCTCTTTGTATTTTGATATAAATGCTGTCGCTGATGTTGTAAACTTTACTTTGAAGAAATTGATTCAATCTTTTATCAGCAGCAAAAAAGAAAATTTGAAAAATATCGCCCTGTGTGTCTGTTATTTGCGCCATCGTCAGCGAGCGACAGTATCGAACAATCAATTTTCCAGGTACTGCCCCGTTAAAACAGGGCTCAACTCAAACCCCAATGGGTCATTCTTTTGCCCAGTTTTCTTCCTTAAGCGGTGAAGAGATTTCATTCCTCGCAGAGCAGTGCAAACTGATGACAAATAGCCTGGCTAACAGGGTTACCAATCGGGTTTCAGAAAGCAACCTTTGTATTGCACTCAGTACCGAAGATGATGGAGTGATCTAATTGAGGTATTTCAGATGATTGAAAGAGTCAATAGAGTAGATTGGAGGGAGGGGGGGGGGGGGGGGGGGTGGCACGGTGGCGCAGTGGTTTGCACTGCAGCCACACGGCGCTGAGGATCCGAGTTCGATCCCGGCCCTGGGTCACTGCCCGTGTGGAGTTTGCACATTCTCCCCGTGTCTGCGTGGGTCTCACCCCAAAACCCAAAGACGTGTAGGGTAGGTGGATTGGCCACGCTAAATTGCCCCTTAATTGTGGGTACTCTAAATTTATATTTTTTTAAAAGGGTCGATTGGGGGATTGGACGGATGGGCGGGTGGGCAGGGGGTTAATAATAACAATCTTTTTTGTCACAATGTGGAGATGCCGGCATTGGACTGGGGTGAGCACAGTAAGAAGTCTTACAACACCAGGTTAAAGTCCAACAGGTTTGTTCCGAATCACTAGCTTTCGGAACACTTCTCCTTGCTCAGGTGAATGAAGACGTAGGTTCCAGAAACATTTATATAGACAAAGTCAAAGATGCAGGATGATACTTTGTGGAACCTCCCTCTTCATTCACCTGAAGAAGGAGCAGTGCTCCGAAAGCTAGTGATTCAAAAGAAACCTGTTGGACTTTCACCTGGTGTTACATAGATAACATAGAACGTAGAGCACAGAAGGAGGCCATTCGGCCCATCGAGTCTGCACCAACCTACTTAAGCTCTCACTTCCACCCTATCCCCGTAACCCAATAACCCCTCCTAACCTTTTGGACACTAAGGGAAATTTAGCGTGGCCAATCCACCTAACCTGCACGTCTTTGGACTGTGGGAAGAAACCGCAGCACCCGGAGGAAACCCACGCAGACACGGGGAGAACGTGCAGACTCTGCACAGACAGCGACCCAGCGGGGAATCGAACCTGGGACCCTGGCGCTGTAAAGCCACAGTGCTAGCCACGTGTGCTACCGTGCTGCCCAAAAGTGTTGAGTGTAAGAAGTGTTGTAAGACTTCTTACTGTATTGTCAGAAGTAGGCTTACATTAACACTGCGTTACTGTGAAATTACTGTGAAAAGCCCCTAGTCGACACATTCCGGCGCCTGTTCGGGTACACAGAGGGAGAATTCAGAATGTCCAATTCACCTAACTAGCACGTCTTTCAGGACTTGTGGGAGGAAACCGGAGCACCCGGAGGAAACCCACACAGACACGGGGAGAACGTGCAGACTCTGCACAGGCAGTGACCGAAGCCGGGAATCGAACCTGGGACCCTGGAGCTGTGAAGCAACAGTGCTAACCACTGTGCTACTGTGCCACTATGCAGCAGCATTTTGGTATTGTCACGGGACTGGTAACCCTGAGACCCAGGGTGATGCTCCAGGGGCCCAGATTTGAATCCCACCACCGCAGATTGTGAAATTTGAATTCAATGTCCAATGACGGCCATTGCTGTAAAAACCCATCTGGTTCACTAATGTCCTTCAGGGACGGAAATCTGCCGTCCTTACCCGGTCTGGCCTACATGTGACTCCTGACCCACAGTGATGTGGTTGACTCTTAAATACCCTCTGGGATGGGCAATAAATGCTGGCCCGGCCAGCGACGCCTACATGCCAAGTATCAAAGCTGGGATTGATAGAATCTTGTTGGGCATGGGGATTAAGAAGCATGGAGGCAAGGTGGGGAGATTGGGGGTCATACCAGCCATGATACAACTGAACTGTGTCAGGTTTGAAGGGCTGAATGGCCTCCTCCTGTTCCTACAAAAGAGAAAAGAAAGGAGGGGACTAACCCTACCAGAACGATCCTGGTGCTCTTCAATGTTTCTAAAAGTTTGTAAGTAGTCAACGCTGATCTGACTTCCAATGGTGAAATTTGGACTGAATATTCATTCACGCAAAGAAAGGTTCCTTTATAATGATCACAGCGTTCAAAAACACTCGAAAGCCATTCGCTGCTTGTCAAGATTGTGAAAACCATTTTTTCCGTTGGAAAGCGATCATTAATTATTGGAAACATTTGGGAATTCACGGGGATAATGCCTTCATCAACTCTGGGGAAGAGGACAGTGTGCCGGGGGGTAGGGGTGGGGGGCACAGCAAATAAATAGTCAACAACGTAAGTGACAAAGTAAAGGTGGGACCACCTGAGAAGTAACCGTGTGGTGGAATTAAATTCAAAAGTCCATGAGGAACGAAGAAAGCTGGGAACTCACCTGGGCTCTGCATCACTTAACCTCTATCACATAGGGTTAGTCGCATGCAGACACCATCGTCTGCAGGTCCCTCTCCCACCCGAACAAGCCATTCCTTCACTGTCGCTGAGACGGAATGCTGGGAAACCCTTTGTTGTGTATACACATTGGTTCCTCGTTGGAACAAGGTCACTTTAAGAATCCAATGATGCGATGTACTGATGACATCATCGGCAGTTTTGATGGGCTAACAGTCAGGCTAGTCTAGCAGACTGTGGAGAAGGCACGTTTCCAATAAAGATCTTCTGCCGGATTCTCCGTCAGCGGGAACCCCTGCCCCGCCGATAGTGCACACACGCCCCCGCGTTTTCCGAAGGCGTGGGGTGGCCCACAATGGGAAACCCCATTGGACGGCTGCACGTTCTCCCCGTGTGTGCGTGGGTTTCCTCCGGGTGCTCCGGTTTCCTCCCACAGTCCAAAGATGTGCAGGTTGGGTGGATTGGCCATGATAAATTGCCCCTTAGTGTCTAAACGTTAGATAGGATTACGGGGTTACAGGGATAGGGTGGGGGAGTGAGCCTAGGTAGGTTGCTCTTTCAAAGTGTCGGTGCAGACTCGATGGGCTGAATGGCCTCCTTCTGCACAGTAGCGATTCTATAATTCTTATGTCGGAGTCTGAAGCAGGTCTGCCGAAGATTTTAAAGAAACATCTTCAATGGAGAGCTGGGCAGTATGAAGGAGATCCGTCAAAAAAGATTAAGGATAAAAGCCTGGCAAGGTGCTTAAAGGCTAGGTCAGTGCAGCATGCCATCAGAACAAAGAAGAAAGAACAATACAGCACAGGAACAGGCCCTTCCGCCCTCCAAGCTTGTACTGGTCATGGTACCAACCTTTGCCAAAACCCTCAGCACTTCCTTGTGCCATATCCCTCTATACCCATCCTATCCATGTGTTTGTCGAGATGTCTTTTGAACACCGTTAATGTATCTGCTCCCACAATCTCCCCTGGCAATGATTTCCAAGCACTCACCACCCTCGATGTAAAACATCTGCTTTGTACAAGTCCTCTAAACTTTGCCCCACGGACCTTAAACCTATGCCCCCTGGTGACTGACCCCTCCACCCTGGGGAAGAGTGCCTGCCCATCCACTCTATCCATGACCCTCATAATTTTGTAGACCTCTGTCAGGTCACCCCGCAACCTCCGTCATTCTAATGAAAACAGTCCGAGTCTGTTCAGCCGCTCCGCATAGCTAACACCCTCCAGACCAGGCAACATCCTGGTAAACCTCCTCTGCACCCTCTCCAAAGCCTCCACATCCTTCTGGTAGTGTGGCGACCAGAATTGTGCGCAATATTCCAAGTGCGGCCTTACCAAGGTTCTATACAACTGCAGCATGACTTGCCAGTTTTTATACTCGATGCCCCCGTCCAATGAAGCCAAGCATTCCGTATGCTTTCTTGACTACCTTGTCCACTTGTGTTGTCACCTTCAAAGATCTATGGACCTGCACACCCAGAGCTCTCTGACTTTCTATATTCCGAAGAGTTTTGCCATTTACGGCATATTTCCCCTCTGTTCGACCTAACAAAATGCATTACCTCACATTTGTCCAGATTAAACTCCATTTGCCATTTCTCTGCCCAAGTCTCCAACCTATCTATGTCCTGCTGTATCTTCGGACAATCCTCAACACTATCTGTCACTCCACCAATCTCGGTGTCATCCCCGAACTTACTAATCAGACCGGCTGCATTTTCCTCCAAATCGTTTATGTATACTACAAACAACAGAGGCCCCAGCACAGATCCCTGTGGAACACGACGAGTCACAAACTTCCATTCAGAAAACAACCCTTCTACTGCTACCCTTTGCCTGCTGTGACCGAGCCAGTTCTGTATCCATCTTGCCAGTTCACGTCTGATCCCGTGTGACTTCACCTTTCGTATCAGGGCTAACGTCGAGGCAGGATTAGAGGACCTGGTCAAGATGGAAGTCCTCGAACTCATTAATGCAAGTGATTGGGCCACGCCGAAAGTATTTGTGATGAAGAAAAATGGTTCGGTACGCATATGTGGCGAGTTTAAAGTGACTATCAATCTGGTACTGTGTACAGAGCAGTACCCGCTGTCTTTTTAAAAATAAATTTAGTGTACCCAATTATTTTTTTTCCCAATTAAGGGGCAATTTCGCGTGGCCAATCCACCTACCCTGCACATCTTTGGGTTGTGGGGGCGAAACCCACGCAGACACGGGGAGAATGTGCAAACTCCACACGGACAGTGACCCAGGGCTGCGGTCCGAACCCGGGTCCTCAGCGCCAAAGGCAGCAGTGCTAACCACTGTGCCGCCTCTTCTCTCTGCCTTTAATTGATGATTTATTTGCTGGGTTGGCTGGAGGCCAGCATTTCAGTAAAGTTGACCTCAGTCAACCTTATCTCCAGATAAATGTGGATCCAGATTCAGAACAAAATTTGACAATTGTGACACTTGAGCTAATCAGATACGATAGACTTCCATTTGACATCACGCCTGCACCTGCGTTGTTCCAACGCGCCATAGATCAAATTCTAAGCAGACTAGAAGGAGTCCAGTGCTGCTTAGACCAGTCATTTTCCAGCTCAGGGCGGGTGTCGGGAAGGTCCTTTCAGAATGACGACTGTCCCCCGCATGCCACGTCTGCGATCCTCGCGTGGCGGCTGCGGACCCAGTGCGGGGCCGCCACAGTCGGGGGAGGGCCGATTGGCGGGTGGGGGGGGGGGGTGTGGGGGTTCAATCTGGGCTGGGGGCAATGTGTGCGGGCGGTCCAGAGCGCGCGAACTGCCGACGCGGGGCACTATTTCCGCGGTCCAGGTCCACGGGCTGGGCCCACCATGCAGCACAGCGCAGCCGCTGGAGGTCCCAGCCATGCGCATGTGCGGCCTCTGACCCGGAGGTGCTGGAGGCCGTATCGGCTAGCCCCCGGCAAAACGGGGAATCGGTGGCCTTTTGACGCCGGTTTTCCTGGCGTAAAAGGCCACAGTTTTCCCGAAACGGAGAATCCAGCCCATATACAGGAAAGCACTGGCAAATGAAAGTTTAAAACCTCAAAACTTCAAAGGCATTAGAAGACGACGCAAGACGAGTTCGAGGACAAACCTTTCTGATTTTTTTCAAAGGATGCAGTGAGAACTTAAATCATCAGCTGAAATCCTTGGCAGGAATGTAACATTGAATGACAAAAGCAAGTGAGATGGCGAGGACCAAGCAGGCTCACCTGTCGCATTAAAGGTAAGTGAAAATGCTGGGTCGCGACGGTCGGCCAGCGTGGGTCGCAAAGGATGGCCGGTTGGTAAAAATGGGACCCGGGCAAAAAAGTTTGAAAAACACTGCCCTAAACGATATCTTAGTTAATGTGAAGGTGCAAGAATTGTGGTTAAAAAGGGGTAAGAATGAAGGGGTAAAGAATGAAGAAGAATATCAGAGCGAAAAGTACCAACTGACAAGGCACTACTCTCGTCAGAAGTCCTGATACACTTTGATCCGAAGTTACCCTTGCAACTGGCTTGTGGGGCATCACCTTATGGGCTGGGAGCAGTAGTTTTTCACATAACGTCCAATGATGGAGAGGCCAATGGGTTTGCATTAAGATCCTTGAACAAAGCAGAAATGAACTATGCACAGACAGAGAAGGAACCTCTCGGCATCATTTTTGGTATCAAAGGTTTTACCAATACCTATAGGGACAGAAATTTATTTTATTAATAGATCGACAGCACGGTAGCCCAAGTGGATAGCACTGTGGCTTCACAGCGCCAAGGTCCCAGGTTCGATTCTCGGTTTGGGTCACTGTCTGTGCGGAGTCTGCACGTTCTCCCCGTGTCTGCGTGGGTTTCCTCTGGGTGCTCCGGTTTCCTCCTAAAGTCCAAAGGCGTGCTGGTTAGGTGGATTGGCCATGATAAATTGCCCTCAGTGACCAAAAAAGTTAGATGGAGTTATTGGGTTTCCGGGATAGGGTGGAAGTGAGGGCTGAAGTAGGTCGCTGCAGACGCGATGGGCCGAATGGCCTCCTTCTGCACTGTATGTTCTATGATCTTTGACCACTGATAATGACACTGGGGCCGTACACTGGTGTTCCATCTCTAGCAGCGAGTTGGCTGCAGAGCTGGGTGTTCCTGGTGTCAGCACATATATACATGATAAAATATCGTCAAGCAAATCTCCATGGGAACGGCGATGGACTCTCCAGATTGCCTTTGCCTAACAAGTCATCTGTGAATAGTTCAAGTGGCAACAATTTCTATTGCGAAAAAGTCAGTAACACTCCTGTAACCACAGCACAAGTTAAGAAGTACACCAGACATCGGCAGCACGGTGGCACAATGGTTAGCACTGCCGCCTCACGGCGCCGGGGTCTCAGGCTCGATCCCGGCTCTGGGTCACTGTCCATGTGGAGTTTGCACATTCTCCCCGTGTTTGCGTGGGTCTCGCCCCCACAACACAAAGATGTGCAGGCTAGGTGGATTGGCCACGCTAAATTGCCCCTTAATTGGAAAAAATGAATTGGGCACTCTAAATTTATTTTAAAACAGAAAAGAAAGGAAGTACACCAGAAACTGTCAGAAGTAATGGGCATGGTATTTGTGGCAGGATTATGTGAGCAAACGCAGAGTTGTAGCCATGTGTTACCCGAAGACTCAAACTATCCATTCAGGCTGGTTGTCTTCTATGGGGGATGAGGGTCATCCCATGTTAAGGGAGATAGTTCCTGGACATCTTTGGGGGAGGTGAGGCATCCTTTGAAGTTGTTAAAATCAAACATGATTGTGTGTAAAAAGTACAAAAACTTATTGGAACTGTGCAAGTAGTCAAGGAACTGTCAAAAGATACTAGTTTCTTTTTGTTTGTTCTTGGGACGTGGGCATCGCAGGCTGTGCCTGCATTTATTGCCCATCCCTGATTGCTCTTGAGGGGGTAGTTAAGAATCAACCACATTGCTGTGGGTCTGGAATCACATGTTGGTCAGACCAGGTAAAGACGGCAGATTTCCTTCCCGAAAGGACATTAGTGAACAAGGTGGGTTTTTAAAGAACAAAGAACAAAGAAAAGTACAGCACAGGAACATGTTCTTCGGCCCTCCAAGCCTGCGCCGACCATGCTGCCCGTCTAAACTACAATCTTCTACACTTCCTGGGTCCGTATCCCTCTATTCCCATCCTATTCATGTATTTGTCAAGATGCCCCTTAAACGTCACTATCGTCCCTGCTTCCACCACCTCCTCCGGTAGCGAGTTCCAGGCACCCACTACCCTCTGTGTAAAAAACTTGCCTCGTACATCTCCTCTAAACCTTGTCCCTCGCACCTTAAACCTATGCCCCCTAGCAATTGACCCCTCTACCCTGGGGAAAAGCCTCTGACTATCCACTCTGTCTATGCCCCTCATAATTTTGTATACCTCTATCAGGTCGCCCCTCAACCTCCGTCGTTTCAGTGAGAACAAACCGAGTTTATTCAACCGCTCCTCATAGCTAATGCCCTCCATACCAGGCAACATCCTGGTAAATCTCTTCTGCACCCTCTCTAAAGACTCCACAACAATCGACAATGGTTTCATGGTCATCTTTTAATTCCAGATTTTTACTGAATTCAAATTGCACCATCTGCCGTGGCAGGATTTGAACCTGGGACCCCAGAGGATTACTCTGGTCTCTGGTTTATCAGACCAGTTACAATACCATTGCGCCACCGCCTCCCCTCCCCTTGTGTGCTGGCATTGATGAAGCAATGGCAATGGCTGGCTGGTGGGGAGCTTGGAATGGCATGGGTTAATGCTAGAGGCTATGAAGGACTATAGGGAATGGGAGCATACAGAATATGAGGGGTCTGGGAGCTGGGTGGGATACATGGGTTGGAATAGGTTGTTTGAGGGGCCAGGGGCTATGTGGGAGGGGTTGGGCAGGACATGGGGAGGTGAGGGCTGGAGGAGTATTTTTCTTGTTGTAACCCTTTTTTAAATGACTTAATCAAAGTGCCAAAGCACAGCGGCAGGCGTTCTGTGCAGCCTGTCTCCACACCCCGCAGCCCCCACCCAGCTTGTCTCCACACCCAATCTGTCTCCACACCCGGTAGCCCCCACACTGGCCCGTGGAGGCCACACTTCTATTCCAGCCCGCATCCTCCAAACTGAAAATTCGAACAAAAAGGGCAGCCATTTTTAAAGGTCCCGTATCGGAGAATCCGACCCAGGGGAGATATCTGGGCCATAGTCTCCGACCCCACATCTCAATAAGCAGGTTTCAACAAAGAACAAAGAACAAAGAAATGTACAGCACAGGAACAGGCCCTTCGGCCCTCCAAGCCCGTGCCGACCATACTTCCCGACTAAACTACAATCTTCTACATTTCCGGGGTCCGTATCCTTCTATTCCCATCCTATTCATGTATTTGTCAAGATGCCCCTTAAATGTCCCTATCGTCCCTGCTTCCACTACCTCCTCCGGTAGTGAGTTCCAGGCACCCACTACCCTCTGCGTAAAAACCTTGTCTCGTACATCTACTCTAAACCTTGCCCCTCTCACCTTAAACCTATGCCCCCTAGTAATTGACCCCTCTACCCTGGGGAAAAGCCTCTGACTATCCACTCTGTCTATGCCCCTCATAATTTTCTATACCTCTATCAGGTCGCCCCTCAACCTCCTTCGTTCCAGTGAGAACAAACCGAGTTTATTCAATCGCTCCTCATAGCTTATGCCCTCCATACCAGGCAACATTCTGGTAAATCTCTTCTGCACCCTCTCTAAAGCCTCCACATCCTTCTGGTAGTGTGGCGACCAGAATTGAACACTATACTCCAAGTGTGGCCTAACTAAGGTTCTATACAGCTGCAACATGACTTGCCAGTTCTTATACTCAATGCCCCGGCCAATGAAGGCAAGCATGCCGTATGCCTTCTTGACTACCTTCTCCACCTGTGTTGCCCCTTTCAATGACCTGTGGACCTGTACTCCTAGTTTCAGTCTCTCCTTGGTGCATGTGGCTTACCCTCCATACTACTACAGACTGGACATGGTCAATGTGGCCACCTGATGTACCTCAACATCTGGCCTGGCTGCGATGGAGGACATCCTAGACCAAACTATGGAGCATACGAACATGCGAACAAATGGATTAGGAGGAGTCGGTCATTTGGCCCCTCGAGCCTGCTCCGCCATTCAGTGAGACCATGGCTGATCCGAATGTGGCCACAACTTCACATTCCGCCCACCAGTGATTATTCAAAAACATCTTTCCCCCAACTCAACCAGCTAGCAATGCCCAAATCCCGTGGAAGATTTTTTTTTTTACTCCCAATCTCATCCTTCCAGACCCAATCCTTATTTCAGCTGCTAATTTCTTTTCAGTAAACTTGACGAAGCTTTCCCTGCCTATTTGTTATTTTTCTTGTTAGTTTTCTCCTTATGTGGCTCGGGGTCAGGTTGTGTTTGATAATCACTCCTGTGATGTGCCTTGAGACATTTTACCCCATGAAAGGTGCTATATAAATGCAGGTTGTCCTTGTTGGAACCCCCAAGAGCAAATGTTTGGCACTCCCGGCACTTGCCTGAAAGACAATAGTTTTCGCACCCGCCCAGTCAGAACATATGCAAACCACCAGCTGCCGTGCTTACACGAAGCTCAGAGCTGACTCCACTTACTATTGTCCAATCGATCTCCGTCACCATCAGCTTGTGGCATCTGGTTCCATTAAGCACCTTCTGCTATTTCGCTTCTTTGCTCCCACATTAATTAGTTTAACTTTACCCGTAATAAAATGCATCTGCTAACTAATGATGCGCTTACCAATTGGGAAGAAAGGATCCAAATCCAGCACGGCGGCACAGTGGTTAGCACTGCTGCCTCTGAGCATCAGGGACCCGGGTTCAATTCCGGCCTCGGGTGACTGTGTGGTGTTTGCACGTTCTCACCGTGTCTGCGTGGGTTTCCTCCGGGTGCTCCAGTTTTCTCCCACAGTTCAAAGTGTGCAGGTTAGGTGGCTTGGCCACGCTAAATTGTCCCTTAGTGTCCAAAGATGTATAGGTTAGGTGGGATTATGGAGATAGGGTGGGGGAATGGGCCTAGTGAGGGTGCTTTTTCAGAGGGTCGATGCTGATTGGAATGTCCTCCTTTTGCACTGTAGGAATTCCATGGTTCTATGAAAATATAGTCGGATTGCCTTTCATTCTGTTGTCCTGTCTCCTATTTTTTGGATTTATTTGCAAACTGCAGGAACAGAGGGATCTGGTACAGATGTGCATGGGTAGTTGAAGGTGACAGGACAAGTGGCGAGAGCACTTAATAAAGTGATAGGGTCTAGTTCTATGCATAGTTTTATTCATATAAGGGCTAGTTGAATGCATATAGCTAAAGAAGCTGAATATTAAAAGTGTCTTGACGATGGGAACTCAGTCATTGTTTCATATAATGAATTAACCATTGTAATCCAGTGTATTCAGCACTGAGAATGTATTGTTCTCTGTCTAATCAACTAATCAATATTTATGGTCTCCGTCAAGCTATGAGACATAGAGAACACACATGCAGTGCTTTTCCTAACACTGTGCATGCAGACACTAAGCTAGTTTTGATAGGCACCAGAAATGTCCAATGTTTGATTAACAAATCATCCTCTATGTAACAGACATTCATTTGAACAAACCAGGAGGTCGAAGCTGAGAATTAGAAACCAATCATAGAATTTACAGTGCAGAAGGAGGCCAGTCGGCCCATCGGGTCTGTACCGGCTCTTGGGAAGAGCACCCCACCCAAGGTCAACTCCTCCACCCTATCCCCATAACCCAGTAACCCCACCCAACACTAAGGGCAATTTTGGACACTAAGGGCAATTTATCATGGCCAATCCACCTAACCTGCACATCTTTGGACTGTGGGAGGAAACCGGAGCACCCGAAGGAAACCCACGCACACACGGGGAGGATATGTAGACTCCGCACAGACAGTGACCCAAGCCGGAATCGAACCTGGGACCCTGGAGCTGTGAAGCAATTGTGCTATCCACAGTGCTACCGTGCTGCCCACTCTCATGAACGTAATGAGGGGTTAAGATTAAAAAAATTTACCCCCCCCCCCCCCCCCCCCCCCAACCAACTCGACTACCGATTCTTATTGGAAGGTAAAATAAGTGTCCCAATATAAAGCAAATAGTATTCTGGGGTTTTAATAGGGGCTTAGAGTACAAGAGCAAGAAAGATATGCTGAACTTATCTGAGATAGTAGTTAGACCTCAGCTGGAATACCGTGCACAGTTCTGGGCGTCACGCTATAGGAAGGATGTGAACACATTGGAGCGAGCGCAGAAGAGGTTTACAAGAATGGTCCCGGAGATGAGAAACTTCAGTTATGAGGATAGATCGGAGAGGTTGGGACAGTTCTCCTTGGAGAGAAGAAGGCTGAGAGGAGATTTGATAAAGACGTTCAAAATCATGAGGAGGGTACACAGAGTAGATCAGGGGAGAAACTGTTCAAGAACGAGAGGGCAGGGACTTAAAAAGATTCGCAAAAGAAGCAAATGCGATGTGAGCAAAAAACCTCCGCACAGCGAGTGGTCGGGGTCTAGAAGTGTGGTGGAGGCGGGTTCAATCGCGGCTTTCAAGAGGGCGTTGGATGATTATTTGAATAAACAATGTGCAGGGGTGCGGGGAAAAGGCAGGGGGATGGCGCTGGGTCACAATGCTCGTTTGGAGGGGCTGTGCAGACACGATGGGCCGAATGGCCTCCTGCTGCGCCATAATAACTCTGTGGTTCTGTGATCTCAGGGATCTGTTGAGAGGCGATCGCAACATCCCATTGCAAAAGGCACTGAAATCTCATTTGTCAATCCCGCCAAACAAATTTTAAAAAAAACAACTGCGTATAAAGGTGTCGCCATTTCCCAGCAACTCCTCCAGGGTTTGCCCTTTGACACATCACTGGTTAGGCCTCAACATCTTTGGGTCCAATTCTGGGCACCACAGTTTAGGGAGGGGGTCAAGGCCTTGGAGAGGGTGCAGAGCAGGTTTAGGAAAACAGCCCAGGGTTGCTGAGGGTCTCCAGTTACAGCGGGAGACTGGAGAAGCTGGGATTCTATCGAATCTGCACTGACCCCCTGAAAGGTGAGGGCCCCACCTCAGCCCACTCCCCTGCCCTATCCACATCTTTGGACACTAAGGAGCAATTTAGCGTGGCCAATCCACCTAACCCGCACATCTTTGGACAGTGGGAGGAAACCGGAGCACCCGGAGGAAACCCACGCACACGCGGGGAGAACGTGCAGACTCCGCACGGACAGCGACCCAGCGGGGAATCGAACCCGGGTCCCTGGCGCTGTGAAGCAGCAGTGCTAACCACTGTGCCACCGTGCTCTCCTTAAAGCACAGAAGGTCAATGGGGGGATTTTGTCACAGCCAATTGTTGAGATCCCGAAGGGAGGTAAATAAAGATTCAATAGTAAATATCAAGAGGGAATTGGACAAAGCCTTGAAAAGAACATTCTGCAGGGTTCTGAAGAAAGAACGAGCGGATGGTACTAAGGGAATAGATCCTTCAAAGTACCGACATTGAAGGTGGCACAGTGGCGCGGTGGTTAGCACTGCTACCTCACGGTGCCGAGGACCCAGGTTCGATCCCGGCTCTGGGTCACTGTCCGTGTGGAGTTTGCACATTCTCCCCGTGTCTGAGTGGGTCTCGCCCCCACAACCCAAAGACCTGCAGGGTAGGTGGATTGGTCATGCTAAATTACTTTTTAATTGGAGAAAAAAAGGAATAGGGTACTCTAGATCTTTGAAGAACCAACATTGAATTGATGGGCTGAATGATCCAATATAATTTATTGGATTTCCTGTCGCACCTTCAGAAAATACGGTCAAAAGGGGTTTCAGAGTCAGGGATTTGTTTAAATCTCCGTTCCATTTCATGCTCCCTTGCACATCCTTCCTTTCTGTCTCGTCTCCATCCCAGAGTTTCACCCAACCCTCGGCTGGGCACCCTCATCCCGTCCCAAACTCTGCCAGGTCCTCCTCGCCCCTCCTCGCTCCTCCTCCGCTCCACCACAACCACGCCTTCCTTGTGACCCCCGCCAACCCCCACCCGCACCCCTCTCTTCCCCTCACCGTCCAGCCGCTCCTTCCTTTGCCATTCTCCATCTCTGTGGACACCAGTTACCGAGAAAAAGAAACAGGAACTCACCTTTGAAATGGAGAAGTCACATGAGCTCCCTTTCCTTGACGGACTAGTCACAAAATCGGCCAAGGGGGTTTCTCTAACACGGTGTCCAACTCAGCACTGAGGGAGTGCCACACTGTCAGAGGGGCAACACTGAGGGAGCGCTGCACTGTCAGAGGGTCAATACTGAGGGAGTGCTGCACTGTCAGAGGGTCAGTACTGAGGGAGTGCCGCACTGTCAGAGGGTCAGTACTGAGGGAGTGCCGCACTGTCAGAGAGTCAGTACTGAGGGAGTGCTGCACTGTCAGAGGGTCAGTACTGAGGGAGTGCTGCATTGTCAAAGGGTGAGTACTGAGGGAGTGCTGCATTGTCAGAGGGTCAGTACTGAGGGAGAGCTGTACTGTCAGAGGGACAGTACTGAGGGAGTGCTGCACTGTCAGAGGGTCAGTACTGAGGGAGTGCCGCATTGTCAGAGGGTCAGTACCGAGGGAGTGCTGCACTGTCAGAGGGTGAGCACTGAGGGAGTGCTGCACTGTCAAAGGGTGAGTACTGAGGGAGCGCTGCACTGTCAGAGAGTCAGTACTGAGGGAGTGCTGCACTGTCAGAGGGTCAGTACTGAGGGAGTGCTGCATTGTCAAAGGGTGAGTACTGAGGGAGCGCTGCACTGTCAGAGAGTCAGTACTGAGGGAGTGCTGCACTGTCAGAGGGTCAGTACTGAGGGAGCGCTGCACTGTCAGAGAGTCAGTACTGAGGGAGTGCTGCACTGTCAGAGGGTCAGTACTGAGGGAGTGCTGCACTGTCAGAGGGTCAGTACTGAGGGAGTGCTGCATTGTCAGAGGCTGGCTTTCTGATGAGACATTGAACCAAGGCCTGCCCCCTCAGGTGGGCCTGGAAGTTCCCATGGCCACTATTTTGAAGAAGAGCTGGACATATGCTACCAGGCCTGGGGTGTTTATATGATGAGGAGGAGGGTGCGACTGACAGAGCCACCATGTGCAGTCCAAGTAAAACACTGACGCTATTTTGATGGTGCTCTTGCTGGCGACAAGCTGGGGAGCGGGAAACATGTGTACTTAGGCAGGATGGTGGCACACCCAAACCCTGCACCCAGCGCCCTTCCCACCTCCACCCACATTTCATTCTGAGCAGAAGGGCCCATTACCCCCCCCCCCACTGCCAAGCGAGGCCCTTAAGTAACCAATGAAGGACTGCTAACGCACCACCTCCCTCCACAGCTGGGATTAACCCAGGAAGATTGCAGGAAGATTGTCGTCACCAGGCTGGGCGGGGGGGGGGGGGGGGGGGGTCCCTTAACCAATGGCAGAATTCAGTGCGTGATCGGGTGACTGGACGTTGAGAAAGGAGCGGACCCACTTAGAGCCACCCCTATCCTGCACCCTTCTCCCCGTGATCCCCTCTCTCTCTCCCTCATCGCTGACCTGTATTCCTGGCCCGCTCTGTCATGATATTCAAACACACACATCATGATGGACACACTAATAGGCAAATCAGAGTACGCAACACCACAACCAATCACAGACAAGAACACCAACCACATAAAAAGCACGAGCACGACACCTGGAGGGCAGTAGGTCTGGGGAGAAGGGAACAAGAAAGAGCTGTTGAAACACCACAAGCAGGGAGCCCCCCACGTGCAGAGTGCAAAGACCAAGTTGTAAATAGTGAGTTTAAATAAAGAAGCGTTGTACCATATGCAACTGTGTTGGCTCATCTGTGTGTCAGAACACCCAACACCACATGGTACAGGAGTGGATCGATACCTGCCTACTAACCTGCCATTCTGGACATGGACCACACCGGCAAACCGCAGCCGATGCAAGTCACGGGGAACCTAGGCACCAACTGGAAGCTCTACAGGCAGCGATTTGACCTGTACATCCGTGCCACCGAAAAACAGAATGCCTCGGATGATTCGAAGATTGCAATGCTCCTCTTCTACGCAGGCCAGCACCCAACCGATGTCTTTAATTCACTGGTGTTCGAAGAAGGCGAAAACCAGGCCAAATATGACACGGTCATCCTCAAACTGGACCAGCACTTTCAAGTTGAAGTAAACGAAAGTTTTGAAAGATACATCTTTCAGCAACGCCTGCAAGGTAAGGAGGAGCTTTTTCAACCCTTTTTGACGCACCTCCGGATTCTAGCGCAGTCCTGCGGTTACGGCACCACTACAGAGTCCATGATCAGGGACCAGATTGTTTTTGGCGTTGCCTCTAGTGGCCTACGCCAGCAGCTTCTTAAAATAAAAAGCCTCACCTTAGCGTCTGCTGTGGAAGCCTGTGTCCTCCATGAAAATGCTACCTGCCGTTTTGCCCGATTTCAGGCGTCCGAGTTGGCACGGAGGGGGTCCCCAGCCGTCGAATCGGCCAGCCAGGCCGCCCACGACGTCGAACGCATCCAGGCCGTCGATTTCTTCCCGCCCCACGGCCCGGACGACAGCGGCCGCTTCCCGCGCTTTTCGCGGTCTCCCGCGCAGGTGCGCGCCAAAAATAACGGCCACAACGAGGGACGCACTGCGCAGGCGCGCCCACCGCAAGATCGCACTGCGCATGCGCAGTGGCGCAACGAACGCCGTGACGTCATGACGTGCAGCAATTGTGGAGGTCTACACTTAAAAGGGCAATGTCCTGCAAAAAACCGACAGTGCAACAGATGTGCCATGATGGGCCACTACGCAGCCCGCTGTCGTGCGGCTCAACCCATGGATCCGGCGCATCCTCGACAACCTCGCGCACGAGTCAGGACCGTCCAGCCCACGCATCAAGACTTCCAGTTAAGTGATGCAGATGACCAGGATGCCTTCCGAGTTGCCGTCATTGATGTCAACAAGGTCAATGCCATCAATCCAGCCGATGAGTGGTGTGCCACCCTGACGGTCAACCCGAATTCGTCGCAAACCCATTAGAATGGACTTATAATACAGTTCATATGTTTAATAAGTTGGACAATTTTACATGATAACCTGTTGTTGTTTATCGTTCCAGATGTCGTCTGACTGGACAACTGTTCAAATTTTTTTTCTTCTTCTCTCGTTCGCATTTCCGTTATGTTATGGTACAACTGGATTCATGTGACGCACTCGACATCGCCCCATGTACATAGTTCCGTCATAGACACATGCTGCACACGACACACACACACTCTTAGATGCACTCACGTCACGATCATATTTATTACCACGTAGGCACATATCTTTGTAAAAAGGGGGGATGTCATGATATTCAAACACACACATCATGATGGACACACTAATAGGCAAATCAGAGTACGCAACACCACAACCAATCACAGACAAGAACACCAACCACATAAAAAGCACGAGCACGACACCTGGAGGGCAGTAGGTCTGGGGAGAAGGGAACAAGACAGAGCTGTTGAAACACCACAAGCAGGGAGCCCCCCACGTGCAGAGTGCAAAGACCAAGTTGTAAATAGTGAGTTTAAATAAAGAAGCGTTGTACCATATGCAACTGTGTTGGCTCATCTGTGTGTCAGAACACCCAACACCACACGCTCCATAACCATGGGACTCAGTTTAAAAGCTGTCGGCTTCTGATTGGCCGGCAGCTCTCGCTAGGTGCAAATTCCACCCCCTGGGGAACCGAATCCAGGGGAAGGCCCACCCCTGGGGAACCGAATCCAGGGGGCATATGGTTCAGTGAACCCTCCTGAAATGAGGCAGCAGCAGAAGGGCCAACTCTCCAGTGAGTAGGGGAGACCCCCGACACCTCAACAAGGTTCCACCACATGTTGCTCTAAAATGGTTGTGAGGGTGCAGCACGGTGGCGCAGTGGTTAGCACTGGGACTACAGAGCTGAGGACCCGAGTCCGAATCCCGGCCCTGGGTCACTTTCCGTGTGGAGTTTGCACATTCTCCCCGTGTCTGTTTTGGTTTCACCCCACAACCCAAGAAACATATGGATGATAATGGCATAGTGTAGGTTAGATGGCTTTTGTTTCGGTGCAACATCGTGGGCCGAAGGGCCTGTACTGCGCTGTATCGTTCTATGTTCTATGTTCTATCTGCAGGGTAGGTGGATTGGCCACGCTAAATTGCCCCTTAATTGGAAAAATATATAATTGGGTCCTCAAAATTTAAAAAAAAATGGTTGTGAGATTGTGCGTTGGAGCTGCACTCCCATCTAGTGGCGAAATAAATAATATCTGCAGTTTGGGAAAAAAGCATCTCGGGATGGACATTCGTGCAAACAATGCCAAGAACAAAATCAAAGCCTCGTCACACTGCTCTCAACATCAGTGACAATACTTTTACAAACTCATCCTCACTAATGTCTGCGGTCCGACCGAGAGGTTTCAATCTCCTCACACCCCCTGGTCAGCCAATAAACATGCTGCAGAAGAACAGCTTGTCCAATTAACAATCAGTTTGCATTAAATAGTGCCTTTCTTGACTTCAGAATGTCCAAAAGCGCCTTATAGTCGATGAAGTCCTTTTTGAAGTGTCTGTAACCCTGAGACCATACAGTGCAGGAGCCGATTCCGCCATTCGACGAGATCACGACTCACCTCATGTGATGATCCCCTGTAATCTCTCTCCAGCCTCTGTGATCTCTGCACTCCTCCAATCCCCCCGCCCCCCCCCTCCCCCCAACTCCCCCACTAATTTAAATCGCTATTGCCCCCTGGGAGCTTGAATTCCTTGCATGAACCTTTTCGCTTTGTTGTTGATGGCGCCCCTTAAATCTACCTCATTGAACTGGAGCTGCTCACCTGTCCTGATATCTCCGACTGTGGCACGGCATCAAATTGAACCCTGGAAAACAGAGTTCAACCATTTCCCACGTTCAGTCATTTCAAAAGTATGCGCCATTTTTTGTTGAAGATAGATATTCACTACTTCAGCAAAACTGCTATAATTACCCGGGTATTATCACGGTTATAACAATCTTTATTAGTGTCACAAGTCCAAATTACCTAACAGCGCGCCTTCCGGGACTTGTGGGAGGAAACCGGAGCACCCGGAGGAAACCCACGCAGACACGGGGAGAACGTGCAGACTCCACACAGACAGTGACCCAGCGGGGAATCGAACCTGGGACCCTGGCGCTGTGAAGCCACAGTGCTAATCACTTGAGCTACCGTGCTGCCCTGTGTTAATCACTGTGCTAACATGCCGTGCCAAGTGAAAGAGGCGTTCATTTGATAAACAATGTTTGATGTATAATGGCCTCTAGCAGGCTGAAAGGTACAAAAGTCTATTAAAGGATTGTTAAAATTGTCCATTGTTAAAGACATTCCAAGGAGGTAGTGAGAATTTGAGGTCCATCATTGAAGGTAGCCGGACATTTCGAGAGAGCAATTAGCAAAGCACATCTGACCTCGCACTTTATAAATCGAGATATTGAACATAAAAGCCAGGATGTCATGTAGAACTTCGAAAAAACTCTTGGTTAGGCCACAATTAAGAGAATTGCGTCCAGCCCTTGTCGCTACATTTTAGGAAGGAAGTGAGGGTCCTTGAGAAGGTGCGGTGGACATTTACCAGAATGGTTCCCAAGATGAGGGATTTAAGGTTAGGTTAGGTTAGGTTTTCCAACTACAAGGTTGGAAAAGTTGGGGTTTGTTCTCTTTGGAGCGAAGGAATTCGAGGGGGGATTTGAGGGGGTTTTCAGGGTTACGACAGATTTAGATAAGGCAGGCAAGGAAAAGCTGTTCCCATAACACAATAGCACAAGAACTAGGAGTGACAGATTGGGGAAAGCGAGGGCAGGGGGCAGACTCTGAGGAGGAGAGTGGTAATGAGCCGGAACTCGCTGCGTACGAACGTAGTGGAAGCAGAAACAAGCAATGATTTCAAAAGGAAATTGGGCAGGCACTTGAGGGAAATAAATTGGGAGGGCCAGGGGGGATGGGACTGACTGGATTGCTCTCCAGAGAGCTAGCATGGACTCGATGGACGAAATTGTCTCCTTCTGCCTCATTACAACTGCAGGGGGGAACAAACAGACCATCGTGACAACCCAACCAATTAGACCGGAATTCCCCCTGGGTCAGCTGGAGATAGAACATTCCAGCGCAGTACAGGCCCTTCGGCCCTCGATGTTGCGCCGACCTGTGAAACCACTCTAAAGCCCATCTACACTATTCCCTTATCGTCCATATGTCTATCCAATGACCATTTGAATGTCCTTAGTGTTGGCGAGTCCACTACTGTTGCAGGCAGGGCATTCCACGCCCTTACTACTCTCTGAGTAAAGAACCTACCTCTGACATCTGTCTTATATCTATCTCCCCTCAATTTAAAGCTATGTCCCCTCATGCTAGACATCACCCGAGGAAGAAGGCTCTCACTGTCCACCCTATCTAATCCTCTGATCATCTTGTATGCCTCACTTAAGTCACCTCTTAACCTTCTTCTCTCTAACGAAAACAGCCTCAAGTCCCGCAGCCTTTCCTCATAAGATCTTCCCTCCATACCAGGCAACATTCTGGTAAATCTCCTCTGCACCCTTTCCAATGCTTCCACATCCTTCCTATAATGCGGCGACCAGCATTGCACGCAATACTCCAAATGCGGCCGCACCAGAGTTTTGTACAGCTGCAACATGACCTCATGGCTCCGAAACTCAATCCCTCTACCAATAAAAGCTAACACACCGTACGCCTTCTTAACAACCCTCTCAACCTGGGTGGCAACTTTCAGGGATCTATGTACATGGACACCGAGATCTCTCTGCTCATCCACACTGCCAAGCATCTTACCATTAGCCCAGTACTCTGTCTTCCTGTTATTCATTCCAAAATGAATCACCTCACACTTTTCTGCATTAAACTCCATTTGCCACCTCTCAGCCCAGCGCTGCAGCTTATCTATGTCCCTCTGTAACTTGTAATATCCTTCCGCACTGTCCACATCTCCACCGACTTTAGTGTCATCTGCACATTTACTCACCCATTCTTCTAGACCCTCCTCCAGGTCATTTATAAAAATGACAAACTGCAGTGGCCCCAAAACAGATCCTTGTGGTACACCACTAATAACTGGACTCCAGTCTGAACATTCCCCATCAACCACCACCCTTTGTCTTCTTACAGCTAGCCAATTTCTGATCCAAACCGCTAAATCACCCTGAATCCCATGCCTCCGTATTTTCTGCAGTAGCCTACCGTGGGGAACCTTATCAAACGCTTTGCTGAAATCCATATACACCACATCAACTGCTTTACCCTCATCCACCTGTTTGGTCACCTTCTCAAAGAACTCAATAAGGTTTGTGAGGCACGACCTACCCTTCACAAAACCGTGTTGACTATCTCTAATCAAATTATTCCTTTCCAGATGATTATACATCCTATTTCTTATAAACCTTTCCAAGATTTTGCCCACAACAGAAGTAAGGCTCACTGGTCTATAGTTACCGGGGTTGTCTCTACTCCCCTTCTTGAACAAGGGGACAACATTTGCTATCCTCCAGTCTTCTGGCACTATTCCTGTAGGCAAAGATGACTTAAAGATCAAAGCCAAAGGCTCAGCAATCTCCTCCTTAGCTTCCCAGAAAATCCTAGGATAAATCCCATCCGACCCAGGGGACTTATCTATTTTCACACTTTCCAGAATTGCTAACACCTCCTCTTTATGAACCTCAAGCCCTTCTAGTCTAGTAGCCTGAATCTTAGTATTCTCCTCGACAACATTGTCTTTTTGCTGTGTGAATACTGACGAAAAATATTCATTTAGCACCTCTCCTATCTCCTCGGACTCCACGCACAACTACCCACTACTGTCCTTGATTGGCCCGACTCTTACCCTAGTCGTTCTTTTATTCCTGACATATCTATAGAAAGCTTTAGGGTTATCCTTGATCCTACCTGCCAAAGACTTCTCATGCCCCCTCCTGAAAATGAAAAAATGAAAATCGCTTATTGTCACAAATAGGCTTCAAATGAAGTTACTGTGAAAAGCCCCTAGTCGCCACATTCCGGCGCCTGTTCGGGGAGGCTGGTATGGGAAGGCTGTTCGGGGAGGCTGGTACTGGCTCTTCTTAGCTCTCTCTTTAGGTCCTTCCTAGCTAACTTGTAACTCTCGAGCGCCCTAACTGAACTTTCATGTCTCATCTTTACATAAGCCTCCTTCTTCCTCTTGACAAGTGTTTCAACTGCTTTAGTAAACCACGGTTCCCTCGCTCGACCACTTCCTCCCTGCCTGACAGGTACATACTTATCAAGGACACGCAGTAGCTGTTCCTTGAACAAGCTCCACATTTCCATTGTGCCCATCCCCTGCAGTTTTCCTCTCCATCCGATGCATCCTAAGTCTTGCCTCATCGCATCATAATTGCCTTTCCCCCAGATATAACTCTTGCCCTGCGGTATATACCTATCCCTTTCCATCACTGAAGTAAAGTAAAGTAAAGTGGGATGGCAATATCCACCTCTCTGCTTATGTCAGAAACTCTGAGAGAAAAGCAAATTTAGTGTCGATCAACGTGGAAATCATATTTGAAAAGCTACTATTTGACCAGCCAACAAGCTCAGGCCTATTGTTTGGACGTCAGGAGAGAATCAAAAGTTCGAGAGACACGACTGTATCTCACCAGAGTTTATGAATGTTTGACTATTCCAACTCTCTCCTGGCTATGTTCTCACATTCCACCAGAAGTGTATCAAAAACCCTGCTGCCTGCGTCCTTACTCACACTAAGTCCCATTCATTCATCACCCCTGCTCTCACTGAGGAACATTAGCCCCGAGTTAAGCAACGCCTCAATTTTTAAATTCTCATCCTTGTTTCAAGTCCCTCCAGGGCCTTGCCTTTCTCTATCGCTATCAACATCCTGGGGGTTACCAGCGAACAAGGAGGCCAGTTTAGCTCAGTTGGCTGAACAGGGCAAGGCCAGCAGCGCAGGTTCAATTCCCCGTACCGTCTGAGGTTATTCACGAAGGCTCCGCCTTCTCAACCTTGCCCCTCGCCTGAGGTGTGGTGATCCTCCGGTTAATTCCCCACCAGTCAGCCCTCCCCCTCAGAGGGGCGAGCAGCCTACGGTCATCCGAAGTTACGGCAACTTTCTTTTACTTACTTACCATAATTTACCACATAAATGTTGCAGGTCAGAGGCTAGGAATCCTACGGCAAGTAACTCACTTCCTGACTCCCCAAAGCCAGTCCACCACCTGCAAGGCACAAGTCAGGAGTGTGATGGAATACTCTCCACTTGCCTGGATGGATGCAGCTCCAGCAACACTCAAGAAGCTCGACACCAGTGGGTTAGCCCTGCTGCCTCACGGCGCCGAGGTCCCGGGTTCGATCCCGGCTCTGGGTCACTGTCCGTGTGGAGTTTGCACATTCTCCCCGTGTTTGTGCGGGTTTCGCCCCCACAACCCAAAGTTGTGCCGGCTAGGAGGATTGGCCACGCTAAAATTGCCCCTTAATTGAAAATAATTAATTGGGTACTCTAAATTTAAAAAGAAAAGAATCGCGACACCATCCAGGACTAAGCTTGATCAACACGTTAACCACAAACATTCAGTGCCTCCACCACTGACGAACAGTGGCAGCCGTGTGTACCATCTACAAGATGCACTGCAGGAACTCAACAAGGCTCCTTAAGCAGCACTTTCCAAACCCTCGATCACTTCCATCTAGAACAGAGTTTCTCAAAGTGCGGGCCATGACCCGCGGGTGGATCGCAGAGCGATCAGTCACCCCGTTCCCATGGTGGTGTCGATTGCGGGAGGAACGCCCAACGGCCGCTACCGGCTTTTAAATAAATGAGACCGTGTGGACTCTTCTGACCAGTAGCGACAGCAGAGAGCAAGTCACACGCCCAGCACGTACTTCTGACATCAAATGCCCCCCTGGTATGTGGTTTTGGTGCCAAATCACGGAGCACAGTTGCTTCTATTTTCCAGCTGCTAGCAAGCGGACTGACAAGATGGATTATTTTCTGAAAAGTAAGAGAAGGCCAGAGACTCAAATAGGCAGTGTACTTATTGGACAGGATCTCGCAACAGGATCTGCTGGAGAGAGCTGCTCAGGAGAGTCCAGGGCGGGGCAGAGTAGTGCTCATGTTAGCTCTGTTCTGAGCTCCAGGGCCTTGGGTTAACAAAGAAGAAACTTAACTCGGAAACAAAGCGGTACAACGTTGATTTCTTGTGCCAATGCAAATAAGGATGCAAGGCCCATTTGTGTTATATGCAGGGAAGTACTGGCAAATGGGAGGAGAAATTTCCGATTTTGAATGAGAAGTGGTGGGTGAAAATTCATTTTGAGGTTGAGAACCCCAGAGTCAATTAGTAAATTACAGCTGACTCCAAATGAAAAGATTACACTGCTGTACCTGACCTGTGGTACCACGTTAAACACACGCCAAAAAGCCATGAGGCTGTCAGCATTCTGGTGTAGTATCTCCCAGGAGTATCCAGCGCTGAGTAAAATGAGCATTTTATTGCTATTGCCCTTCACGACGACCTACATGCGCGAGGTTTTACTGTTTCCGTAAAGTTAAAGATGGCACAAAGGAACTGGGTGAGGTCTACACCTGATATGTGCATTGCCCTCTCCTCCTTCGAACCTGATTCAAGTGAGATTGTGAGGACCAAGCAGGCTTTCGTATTGAAGGTAAATGAACATGGCCTGTGTCGCGAAGGTCAGCCACCGTGGGTCGTAAAGGTCGGCCGGCGTGGGTCGTAAAGGTCGGCTGGCGTGGGTCATGAGGTTCGGCCAGCGCGGGTCGTGAAGGCCGGCCTGCGTGAGTGGCAAAGATCGGCCAGCGTGGGCCGCAAACGTCGGGCGTCGTGGGTCGTGAAGGCCGGCCGGCGTGGGTTGTGAAGGTAGGGCGCTCTTTCAGAGGGCGGGTGCAGACACGATGGGCCGAAGGGTTTCCTTTTGCACTGTCGGAATTCTGTAGCTCCATGGCATCCTTTACATCTACCTGAGAGGGCAGGTGGGGCCTCAACCAAACCTCCCTTCTAACAGAAGCCAGCTCTGACAGTGCAGCATTCCCTCAGTGCCGCACTGGGGTGACAGCCTGGATTTCTTAGACTGGGAAACTGTTCCCACTGGGGGGGGGGGGGGGAATGGTGAAACAAAGCATTTACGGTAAATAGCAAAAGAATCAAAGATAACATGAGGAAAAGCTATTTTATGCAGCAAGTTGATGGAACTGGACTGTACTACCTTGGAGTGTTTCCTTATTTATTGTTTCACGGGATGTCGGCATCGCTGGTTAGATCAGCTTTTGTTGCCCGTTCTTAATTGCCCCCGAGAAGGTGATGGTGAGCCGCCTTCTCGAACCGCTGCAGTCCCCGAGGTGTCGGTACACCCATTGTGCTATTAGGGAAGGGGTTCCGGGGATTTTGCCCCAGCGACAGTGAAGGAGCGGCCGATATATTTCCGAGTCGGGGCGGTGAGTGACCTGGAGCGGAACGTCCAGGCGGTGGGGCTCCCAGTTATCTGCTGCCCTCGTCCTTCGAGACGGTAGAGGTCGCGGGTTTGGAAGGGGCTGGCAGAGGTGCCGTTGCTGCAGGGCCTTTGTGTGGTGGCGGCAGGTTCAATCACGGCTTTCAAAAGAGAATTGGGCAAATTTCCAAAAAGAAAGAAACAAATTTCAGGGCTGCGGAGAAAGGGAGCGCGGGGCGGGTGGGACCTGCTGGGTTGCTCTTGCAGAGGGCCAGTATCGACATGATGGGCAGAATGGCCTCCTTCTGTGACATTTGAAGCTTGCACTTTCAATGACCTGTTACGCAAATAAAGCCTGTTAACACCCGTGAATGAAAGCAGGTTAAACTAACAGCAGAGTCTGGAAGATTGCAAAATCTGGATCTTTCAGTCTGGTGAGAGTTTGTGGTTTTCGAGAAATCGAGCATAAATGTTCATACCCTACATGGCAATCAGGCTTTCACAAGCGGCTAAACATAATGGATCCAAAGTAAATACCCTCAGAATCTTTCCCCAAGTGTACATGTTCCTGATTAGATTGGGATGTCAAAAGCTACTTTCATTTATGCAGTGCGTTGCAACATTAATTAAGCAACAAAAAAAATACTTTGTGTTTGAACTGCCTCTGCAGGCTAATTGAACTGAGCTACCTCATTAAACTCCTTTCGGTTCATCCCTCCTGCTCTCTCTCTCCCGCTCCCTCTGTGAGTAGCTGCAACGTTGCAAGGGGGACAATAGGCAGCAAAGCTGAGACTAACGAGGAAAATTACTGCAATGTGATGCCTCGGGAACAATCACAACATCTCCAGCACATCATCGACTTGGCGAAGAGCATCTGTTCTCACAGGGGCCTTCCTCTCCTCACCACCACTGAAGCTGCTTCTAGAATATTCCAATCTTGGGCTGGATTCTCCGCGCCTGCGTCTAAGTGCTGACGTCAACAATAGAGACATACAGCACAGAAACAGGCCCTTCGGCCCACCATGTCTATGCGGACCATCAAATACCTATCTGATGTGTTGGGTAAGCTGGGTCTGCGAGGACTGCGTTTACTGTAGCAAAGAGAGAGACAGGCTTCCAACACTTGAAGAAATGCAACTCTATTTTATTAAACTCTTAACTATTAAACATACTTTAACTGTGGGCTGACACTATGCTGAGCTGACTGGAGACCTGAGGCTAACCTGACCAGACTATCTTACGACCACATGGTGGATGTTCCAGTTGCTGCTCACAGGCTCTGACTGTCTCAGAGGCTGCATCCCGAGAGAGCGGGAAAACTAGTGCCCTCTGGTTTTATAGTGGCCGTGTCCTGTCTGGTGATTGGCTGCTGTGTTCTGTATGTCCATTGGTCATACTTTGTGTCAATCAATGTCTGTCTGTGCACCATCATATACTTGTGTGTATATTATGACACTATCTATACTAATCCCATTTACCAGCACCTGGTCGGTAGCCTACTCTGCCTTGACATGTTCCACATTGTGCAATCCTTTAATATTTTATACTTAATTTTTATTTTAATGATAATTACAGGCAATGATATGAATTCTGATTATTTGCTTTATTTGTATCATCATCACAATTGGACATCTGCTGCCGTAATGATTTTCCAATAAACCAATTATCTATCATTGCATTTGACAGTCTCTTGGCTGCAAAAAGTCTCAAAGATAAACGTGTTGTACAGGGTGTAGTGATCACTATATGTGCATGTACACAAGGGGTTGATGTGTAATCAGTAGCACCACATGACCACTAGAGGGCCGGACCAACAGGGATATAAAAGGTAACCACATTGGGTCTCTCTCTCTCTCTTGGGTGCACTGTGACCAGAGCAATAGCAGACTAGTTCAGATGACTAGTGGAGTTACGTATAGTTACCGTAGTTAGATCTTGTTAACCTTATCACAAATATCAAAGTTAAAGTAAAGAATCAACAATTATTGTTATAGTTACTCAATAAACCTTTTGTTACTACTGGACGAGTTCGAGTCTTCTTCATCGAGATTCAGTAGACCTCATCACTAACCAAGGTTTGAGTAACACATGTTACCTACCACACAGCTAACAAAACATAGGGAAGATAACCAGTGATTCATTTTGAGTGGTCTTGTTGAAGCGTCATAAGAACATAAGGAGTAGGAGCAGGAGGGGGGTCACAGGAGCAGGAGGGGGTCACAGGAGCGGGAGAAAATCAGAGGAGCGGGGGAGGATCAAAGAGCGTCTGGAACCTGCTCCGATTTTTATCAAGATCATGTCTGATCTACTGCAACACCATTTTCCTGTCCGATCTCCATTTCCCTTGATTCCCTCAGTGATGGGCTTCAAGCTGGGAGCTGCAGAGCTGACAAGGTGTCAGTAAATAGTCAAACAGCGCACAAATGAGCAAGGTCCTGTTGGGCAGTGGGTAGGGTCGCTGTCTCTGAGCCGGAAGCTCCTGGTTCGAGTCCCACCCCAGGACATGATGACCAAGGAAGGTGTGTTCATAACGCAGCCAAACAAGTCGTGTGTGTCAACCCGCAAATCCTTCCAAACGCACCAATGGCTGACGGTAAGAGCGGGAGAGACTCCTGGTCAGCCAATGATGTGGAGCGGCGCCTCTCAAACTCTAAGCCCCTGGCAACAGACCAGCGGCCTGTTCCAAGAATTACTGGCTAAGGAAACAGACAAAAGAGTGCCTTAGGACAGCACTAGGTGCGGGAAGAGAATTGGAATTGGTACTGGCTTGAGGGAGGTCTATGCGAGCCAGGAGGTGGGAGTGGATTTTGGCTGCTACAGGCGCCACCCAGAGTGAGCTGGCCGTCTCATTGGCTCCTAGAGGGGGGGGGGGAGGAATCTCACCAGCTGAAATACAATTTACCAAGGCCGGTGGTTCCACCAGGTGAGTTCAACCTTGTTCAAGCGAGGGGCATTTTTCAAGTATCTAACACTTAAACTGGAAGGGAGATCACTAAAATACAAGTTTTCCCAGTTGGTAAGAGTGTTCTATTGTGAACTATAACCTCTCCAGGCTGGAGGTCAATTGTCTAGACATTTTCGGGCAGAGCAAAGCAATCACGGCATGTTGGGGGACATTTTCTGATACTGGACTACGATATAAATTATAGGTGGCTCTGTAACTACATTTTTGCCCCTATATTACTTTGGAATAGTTCTGTTGAGACAAAAGGTACTCATTGGCTTAGATGCCTGTTTAGAAGAGGCAATTTGTAGAAATAGATAGTGTATACACAATGATTGTTAATATCAGAAAGGACACAAAATGGCTATTAGCATTTTAGCAATAGGATAGCCTATCAGGGGAAAACAGCAGCAGCCAGAGCAGTGGCACGTCGGCTGGCTCTGATGTTCAGCAGGGAGGGTCAAAGCGCAGAAGAGCAATAGTCATAGGGGACTCTACAGTCAGTGGCACAGAAAGAGGCTCCAGGATGGTATGTTGCCTCCCTGGTGCCAGGGTCCAGGATGTTTCCCAACGGGTAGCGGGCATCCTGAAGGGGAAGGCAAACACGCAGAGGTCGTTGTACATATTGGTACTAACAACATAGGCAGGAAGGGGCATGAAGTCCTGCCGCAGGAGTTCAGGGAGTTAGGCAGAAAGTTAAAAGACAGGGCATCGAGGGTTGTAATCTCGGGATTACTCCCTGTGCCATGTGCCAGTGAGGCTAGAAATAGGAAGATAGAGCAGCTAAACACGTAGCTAAACAGCTAGTGTAGGAAGCAGGGTTTCCGTTATCTGGACCACTGGGAGCTCTTCCGGGGCAGGTGTGACCTGTATAAGAAGGACGGGTTGCATTTAAACTGGAGAGGCATAAATATCCTGGCCGCGAGGTTTGCTAGTGTCACACGGGAGGGTTTAAACTAGTATGGCAGGGGGCTGGGTACCGGAGCAATAGGTCAGAAGGTGAAAGCATTGAGGGATAACTAGGGAATAGAGCCAGTATGGCTCTGAGAAAGAGCAGACAGGGAAAATAGCGGGTCTGGTGGCCTGAAGTGCATATGTTTTAATGCAAGAAGTATTACAGGTAAGGCAGATGAACTTAGAGCTTGGATTAGTACTTGGAACTATGATGCTGTTGCCATTACAGAGACCTGGTTCAGGGAAGGACAGGATTGGCATCAAACGTTCCTGGATTTTGATGTTTCAGGCGGGATAGAGGGGGATGGAAAAGGCGTTGCGGAGTTGCGCTACTGGTTAGGGAGAACATCACAGCTGTACTACGGGAGGACACCTCAGAGGGCAGCAAGGCTATATGGGTAGAGATCAGGAATAAAAAGGGTGCAGTCACAATGTTGGGGGTTTACTATAGGCCTCCCAACAGCCAGCGGGAGATAGAGGAGCAGATAGGTAGACAGATGTTGGAAACGAGTAAAAACAACAGGGTTGTTATGATGGGAGACTTCAACTTCCCCAATACTGACTGGGACTCACTTAGTGCCAGGGGCTTAGACGGGGCAGAGTTTGTAAGGAGCATCCAGGAGGGCTTCTTAAAACAATATGTAGACAGTCCAACTAGGGAAGGGGCTGTACTGGACCTAGTATTGGGGAATGAGCCCGGCCAGATGTTAGAAATTTCAGTAGGGGAGCATTTTGGGAACAGTGACCACAATTCAGTAAGTTTTAAAGTGCTGGTGGACAAGGATAAGAATGGTCCTAGGGTGAATGTGCTAAATTGGGGGAAGGCTAATTAGAACAATATTAGGCGGGAACTGAAGAACCTAGATTGGGGGCGGATGTTTGAGGGTAAATCAACATCTGACATGTGGGAGGCTTTCAAATGTCAGTTGAAAGGAATTCAGGACCGGCATGTTCCTGTGCGGAAGAAGGATAAATACGGGAAATTTCGGGAACCTTGGATAACCTTAGGCCTCGTCAAAAAGTAAAAGGAGGCATTTATCAGGGCTAGAAGGCTGGGAACAAACGAAGCCTGTGTGGAATATAAGGAAAGTAGGAAGGAACTTAAGCAAGGAGTCAGGAGGGCTAGAAGGGGTCACGACAAATCATTGGCAAATAGGGTTAAGGAAAATCCCAAGGCTTTTTACACATACATAAAAAGCAAGAGGGTAGCCAGGGAAAGGGTTGGCCCATTGAAGGATAGGCAAGGGAATCTATGTGTGGAGCCAGATGAAATGGGCGAGGTACTATATGAATACTTTGCATCAGTATTCACCAAATTGAAGGAATTGGTGGATGTTGAGTCTGGAGGAGGGTGTGTAGATAGCCTGGGTCACATTGAGATCCAAAAAGACGAGGTGTTGGGCGTCTTGAAAAATATTAAGGTAGATAAGTCCCCAGGGCCTGATGGGATCTACTCCAGAATACTGAAGGAGGCTCGAGAGGAAATTGTTGAGGCCTTCACAGAAATCTTTGGATCCTCACTGTCTTCAGGTGATGTCCCGGAGGACTGGAGAATAGCCAATGTATTTCCTTTGTTTAAGAAGGGTAGCAAGGATAATCCAGGGAACTACAGGCCGGTGAGCTTTACGTCAGTGGTAGGGAAATTACTGGAGAGAATTCTTCGAGACAGGATCTACTCCCATTTGGAAGCAAATGGACGATTAGTGAGAGGCAGCATGGTTTTGTGAAGGGGAGGTCGTGTCTCACTAACTTGATAGAGTTTTTCGAAGAGGTCACAAAGATGATTGATGCAGGTAGAGCAGTGGATGTTGTCTATATGGACTTCAGTAAGGCCTTTGACAAGGTCCCTCATGGTAGACTGGTACAAAAGGTGAAGTCACACGGGATCAGGGGTGAGCTGGCAAGGTGGATACAGAACTGGCTAGGTCATAGAAGGCAGAGAGTAGCAATGGAAGGGTGCTTTTCTAATTGGAGGGCTGTGACTAGTGGTGTTCCGCAGGGATCAGTGCTGGGACCTTTGCTGTTCATAGTATATATAAATGATTTGGAGGAAAATGTAACTGGTCTGATTAGTAAGTTTGCAGAGACACAAAGGTTGGTGGAATTGCGGATAGCGATGAGGACTGTCGGAGGATACAGCAGGATTTAGATCATTTGGAGTCTTGGGCGGAGAAATGGCAGGTGGAGTTTAATCCGGACAAATGTGAAGTAATGCATTTTGGAAGGTCTAATGCAGGTAGGGAATATACAGTGAATGGTAGAACCCTCAAGAGTATTGAAAGTCAGAGAGATCTAGGTGTACAGGTCCACAGGTCACTGAAAGGGGCAACACAGGTGGAGAAGGTAGTCAAGAAGGCATACGGCATTGTTGCCTTCATTGGCCGGGGCATTGAGTATAAGAATTGGCAAGTCATGTTGCAGCTGTATAGAACCTTAGTTAGGCCACACTTGGAGTATAGTGTTCAATTCTGGCTATCACACTACCAGAACGATGTAGAGGCTTTAGAGAGGGTGCAGAAGAGATTTACCAGGATGTTGCCTGGTATGGAGGGCATTAGCTATGAGGAGCGGTTGAATAAACTCGGTTTGTTCTCACTGGAACGATGGAGGTTGAGGGGCGACCTGATAGAGGTCTACAAAATTATGAGGGGCATAGACAGAGTGGATAGTCAGAGGGCAAGCACGGTAGCATTGTGGATAGCACAATTGCTTCACAGCTCCAGGGTCCTAGGTTCGATTCCGGCTTGGGTCACTGTCTGTGCGGAGTCTGCACTTCCTCCCCGTGTGTGCGTGGGTTTCCTCCGGGTGCTCCGGTTTCCTCCCACAGTCCAAAGATGTGCAGGTTAGGTGGATTGGCCATGATAAATTGCCCTTAGTGTCCAAAATTGCCCTTAGTGTTGGGTGGGGTTACTGGGTTATGGGGATAGGGTGGAGGTGTGGACCTTGGGTAGGGTGCTCTAACCAAGAGCCGGTGCAGACTCGATGGGCCGAATGGCCTCCTTCTGCACTGTAAATTCTATGATCTATGATCTATGATCTATTTCCCCAGGGTAGAGGGGTCAATTACTAGGGGGCATAGGTTTAAGGTGCGAGGGGCAAGGTTTAGAGGAGATGTACGAGGCAGGTTTTCTGCCTGGAACTTGCTGCCGGAGGAGGTGGTGGAAGCAGGGACGATAGTAACATTTAAGGGGCATCTTGACAAATACATGAATAGGATGGGAATAGAGGGATACGGATCCAGGAAGTGTAGAAGAGACAGTATCTTGACGGCCGTCGGGGAACTCAACGTAGGCATACTGAGCGTTGGTGTGGAGCAGGTGAACCCTGTCCACCAAGGGGTCCGCCTTGTGGAGTCGGATGTGCCTTCGGAGTAGGACCGGTCCTGGAGCAGCGAGCCAAGTCGGGAGCGACACACCGGATGTGGACTTCCTGGTGAAGGTAAGAACACGCTCACGGGGTGTGTTATTAGTGACAGTGCACAATAGTGACCGGATGGAGTGCAGAGCGTCAGGGAGGACCTCCTTCCAGCGAGAGGCTGGGAGGTTCCTGGACCGTAGGGCCAGCTGGACAGCCCTCCAAACCATCCCATTCTCCCATTCTACTTGCGCGTTTCCCCGGGTGTTGCAGCTGGTCGTCCTGCTGGAGGCGATACCCCTGCTGAGCAGGAACTGACGCAGCTCATCGCTCATGAATGAGGATCCCCTGTCACTGTGGATGTAGGCGGGGAAACCGAACAGAGCGAAGATGGTGCTGAGGGCCTTGATGACGGTGGCAGATGTCACACTGGGGCATGGGATGGCGAGGGGGAATCTGGAGTACTCATCAACCACACTGAGAATATACATGTTACGGTCGGTGGAGGGGAGGTACCCTTTGAATTCCACGCTGAGCCGTTCAAAGGGTCGGGAGGCCTTCACCAGGTGCGCACGGTCTGGCCGGTAGAAGTGCGGCTTGCACTCCGCACAGACCTGGCAGTCCCTGGTGACTGTCCTTACTTCCTCGACGGAGTAGGGCAGATTGCGAGCTTTGACCAGATGGTACAATCGAGGGACCCCCGGGTGACAAAGGCTGTCGTGTAGGATCTGGAGTTGGTCCACTTGTGCGCTGGCACATGTACCTCGGGAGAGGGCGGCTGGGGGCTCGTTGAGTTTACCGGGGCGATACAAGATCTCGCAATTATAGGTGGAGAGCTCGATTCTCCACCGCAAGATTTTATAATTTTTGATCTTGCCCCGCTGTGTGTTATTGAACATGAAGGCTACCGACCGTTGGTCCATAAGGAGAGTGAATCTCTTACCGGCCAGGTAATGCCTCCAATGCCGCACAGCTTCAGCGATAGCTTGAGCCTCCTTCTCGACGGATGAGTGTCGAATTTCAGAGGCATGAAGGGTGCGGGAAAAGAATGCCACGGGTCTGCCTGCCTGGTTTAGAGTGGTGGCAAGGGTGACGTCTGAAGCGTCGCTTTCTACTTGGAAAGGCAGTGACTCGTCCATTGCGCGCATCCCGGCCTTGGCGATGTCTGCTCTGATGCGGGCGAAAGAATGTTGTGCCTCGGCCGCGAGGGGGAATTGGGTGGACTGAATGAGTGGGCGGGCCTTGTCCGCATAGTTTGGGACCCACTGAGCGTAGTAGGAAAAGAACCCCAGGCAGCGTTTGAGGGTCTTGGGGCAGTGGGGGAGGGGATGTTCCATGAGGGGGCGCATGCGGTCAGGGTCGGGCCCGAGAAGTCCGTTTTGGACTATATAGCCGAGAATGGCGAACCGGGCCGTGCTGAACACACACTTCTCTTTGTTGTAGGTCAGGTTGAGAAGAGTGGCAGTGCGGAGGAATTTATCGAGGTTGGCATCGTGGTCCTGCTGGTCATGGCTGCAGGTGGTGACATTATCTAAGTACAGAAAGGTGACCCGCAAACCGTACTGGTCGACCATTCGGTCCATCTCTCTTTGGAAGACCGAGACCCCATTTGTGACACCGAAAGGGACCCTAAGGAAGTGGTAGAGGCGACCGTCCGCCTCGAAAGCCGTGTATGGCCGGTCCGACTTCCGGATGGGGAGCTGGTGGGAGGCGGATTTCAGGTCAATTGTTGAGAAGACCCGGTACTGTGCAATCTGATTGACCATATCAGATATGCGTGGGAGGGGGTACGCGTCGAGCTGCGTGTACCGATTGATGGTCTGGCTGTAGTCCACGACCATTCTGTGTTTCTCCCCAGTTTTAACCACTACCACTTGGGCCCTCCAGGGGCTGTTGCTGGCCTCGATAATACCCTCCTTCAGCAGCCGCTGGACTTCGGACCTGATGAAGGTCTTGCCTGGGTGCTGTACCGTCTGCTCCTAGTGGCAACGGGCTTGCAATCCGCAGTTAGATTTGCAAAAAGGAGGGGGGATCGACCTTGAGGGTCGTGAGGCCGCAAACGGTAACGGGGGGTAAGGGCCCGCCGAATTTGAGGGTGAGGCTCTGGAGGTTACACTGGAAGTCGAGGCTCTGGAGGTTGCACTGGACGTCTAGGCCCAACAGGAGCACAGAGATTAGGAAGGACATAGAGGCGGAAGTTACTAAATTCTACGCCCTGGACCGTGAGGGTGACTGTACAAAAGCCTCGGCTCGGGACGGAGTGGGATCCGGAGGCTAGGGAGATCCTTTGATTGGCAGGGTGGACCGCGAGGGAGCAGCGCCTTACCGTATCTGGGTGAACGAAGCTTTCGGTGCTCCCGGAGTCCAGCAGGCACGAGGTCGCGTGGTCGTTGATTTTAACCGTCGTCGACACGGTGGCCAGGTTGTGCGGGCGAGATTGGTCCAGCGTCATCTAAGCGAGCTGCGGGTAGCCATCGGATGCTTCGGGTGGCGAGCGTGTGCGGTTCCGATGTCCGGAGACCCCGTGGGGAACAAGATGGCGGCGCCCATGGTGCGCACATAGCGGGGTCGGGACAAGGTGGCGGCACCCATGGTGCGCACATAGCGGGGTCGGGACAAGGTGGCGGCACCCATGGTGCGCACATAGCGGGGTCGGGACAAGATGGCGGCGCCCATTGGTCGCACATGGACCCGGGAGGAGAAGATGGCGGCTCCCATTGTGCATCTGGCGTGGGGGAGGGGGCGATAGCGGGCGCGATCGCAGCGACTGCGTGGGCCTGGCACACAGCCGCGAAGTGGCCCTTTTTACTGCCGGCCGGGCAGTTTTGGCGGGGGTGCTTCTGCTGACTGCAGGAGTAGCAGCGGGGACCCCCGGGGTGCGCGGATCGCCGTGCGGCCAGGCGTATTGCGAAGGCAGGGCCCGGCTGAGGAGGTCGTTGACGGGGTCCAGGAGGGGTAGGAAGGGGTAGAAGGGTGGGCAGCGCGGCGGGAGGGGTACGATTGTACGTTACGGGATGCGACCGTCATGGAGAGCGCCAAGGTTTTTGTCGCCGCCAGTTCGACGTGGCCCCTTCCAGTAATCGTTCTCGGATGTGGTCCGACGCAATCCCCGTCACGAAGGCATCGCGCATGAGGAGATTCGCGTGATCGGCGGCCGTAACGGCCTGACAGTCACAGTCCCGGACAAGTGGAATTAGGGCCCGCCAGAAGTCTTCGATGGACTCACCAAGTAGTTGCGAGCGGGTGGCAAGAACATGCCTGGCGAAGAGCGTGTTCGCCTTCTGCGCGTCGTGTTCCTTCAGGAGTTCCATTGCTTTTGTGTAAGTCGTGGCGTCTTGGATCAACGGGAACATGCTGGAGCTCAGTCTGGAGTACAGGACGTTTACCTTCTGAGCCTCCGTTGGCGCAGGGTCCGCCGCGTTGATGTAGGCCTCAAAACATGCTAGCCAGTGAGCAAAGTCTTTCCTGGCATCGGGCGAGTGCGGATCCAGCTGCAGGCGATCTGGTTTGATTCTGATATCATTCTGTGGAAAGTCTGACTGTAATAACTTGATGCACGATCAATTGCACAAAGACTAAAGTTGGGTACAACTGTGGCTTTATTACAGTCAGATGCGTGGCCTCCTGCTGCAGCTGGCGAAATGGCAGGGCACTGGAGGTCATGCATATTTATACAGTTCTCCCTGGGCGGAGCCAGCCGGCAGGTGCTACCGGCGAACCTGTAGTGCAGGTCCTACCTTACGTCTCCTAATACAGTGGTTCACCACACTGGGACACATCATTAAAATGCCATGAGCGGGTAGAGAAAGTAATCAAAAAGAAATGCTGCCCTTGACATCGAGAGGACTCGAATACAAGCGTGTAGCAGTCAGATGTATAAAACCCTGCTTAGTTGCCTCCCATGTGTCAGCTGCCCTTGTCCTTCTGGGTGGTAGAGGGCGTGGGTTTGGAAGGTGCTGCCACAGGAGCCTCGGTGAGTTACTGCAGTGCATCTTGTAGACGGTCCACACGGCTGTCACTGTGCGTCGATAGTGGAGGGAGTGAATGTTCGTGGATGGGGTTCCGATCAAGCTTTGTCCTGGATGATGTCGAGCTTCGAGAGGCATTGGAGCTGCGCTCATCCAGGTGGGTGGGGAGAGTATTCCGCCAAGCAATCTGCATCCTATCTTCCCGAGGGTCAGACTTTGTCTTCGCCAGGACGGTGCCGCGATCACCGACAAATCACCAAGGGTTTGGATGGAGCAAATAAGGAGAAGATATTTGCATTGGCAGGAGTTTCACAGTGAATGATTAAGAAGCAGAGAGTCGACGAAGATCAGGAGAGGTGCTGCAGGGTTCAACGTGGAAAAGCAGTGTTGGCACGATTGTGAAGTTGCAATCTGGAAGGTCCTGCCTGAGAAAGGGTCTGGTGGTGGAAGCAGATTCAATAGGAACTTCCAAACTGAGAATTAGATAGATCCTCGAAGAAACTCTTTCAGGGCTACGGAGTAAAGGACAGGGGCAGTGGAGCTGACTTGATCGCGGTTTCCAAGTCCGATACAGGCACAAAGTCCTCCTCCTGCCACTTTCCTTCTAAGATCCAAATATCTTTTAAGGGAAGCACGATGGGCCGAATGGCCTTACTTCGCTCCTATGTCTTATGGTTAGTATTTTAAATTAGATACTGAACGATCCCTTTTCTGACCAGCAGAGGGAGCTCGCAGTCCATGAAGGCTCTGATGTGGCGTCTGGTGGCGCAGAGTTGACTATGTCACTGAACAGGTAGGCCAGCAGCCTGGATAAATCCAGGTTTTGGTGACCACAATTTCCCCCTCGCCCGTGTCCGGAAAAAGCGCCGGGGGCACGCATCGCTGACTGGCTGCCAATAGGATAGGACAGCTTGACGCTGCTCTGAATTGGTTCATCGCTCTATGCCCTGATTGGCCATTCCCATTCCATCAGAACGCTACGATTGGCCAATCAGGGATTGTGGGGGGGGTGGGGGGTGAGAGGGAGAGCGAGGGCGAGGGAAGGAGAGCGAGGGCGAGGGAGGGAGAGCGAGGGCGAGGGAAGGAGAGCAAGGGGGAAGAAGGGGAGCGGTTGAGAGCGAGGGGGATGGAAGGAGAGCGAGGGCGAGGGAGGGAGAGCGAGGGCGAGGGAGGGAGAGCGAGGGCGAGGGAGGGAGAGCGAGGGCGAGGGAAGGAGAGCGAGGGCGAGGGAAGGAGAGCGAGGGGGAGGGAGGGAGAGCGAGGGGGAAGAAGGGGAGCGGTTGAGAGCGAGGGGGAGGGAGAGGGAATTGAGGGTGAGCGAGGGGGATGGACGGTGAGCGAGGGCGAGGGAGGGAGAGTGAGGGCGAGGGAAGGAGAGTGAGGGCGAGGGAAGGAGAGCGAGGGTGACGGAAGGAGAGCGAGGGGGAGGGAGGGAGAGTGAGGGCGAGGGAGGGAGAGCGAGGGCGAGGGAAGGAGAGCGAGGGCGAGGGAAGGAGAGCGAGGGTGACGGAAGGAGAGTGAGGGCGAGGGAAGGAGAGCGAGGGGGAGGGAAGGAGAGCAAGGGCGAGGGAAGGAGAGCGAGGGCGAGGGAGGGAGAGCGAGGGCGAGGGAAGGAGAGCGAGGGCGAGGGAAGGAGAGCGAGGGTGACGGAAGGAGAGCGAGGGCGAGGGAGGGAGAGCGAGGGCGAGGGAAGGAGAGCGAGGGCGAGGGAGGGAGAGCGAGGGCGAGGGAAGGAGAGTGAGGGGGAGGGAGGGAGAGCGAGGGCGAGGGAAGGAGAGCAAGGGGGAAGAAGGGGAGCGGTTGAGAGCGAGGGGGAGGGAGAGGGAATTGAGGGTGAGCGAGGGGGATGGACGGTGAGCGAGGGCGAGGGAGGGAGAGGGAGGGGGGCGAAATGGAGAGCGAAGGGGAGGGAGGGACAGCGAGGGGGGAGGGGGAGGGAGGGAGAGGGGGGGACAGCGAGGGGGAGGGAGAGTGAGGGAGGGGGAGGGAGGGAGGGAGAGCGAGGGGGATGGAGGGAGAGCGAGGACGAGGGAAGGAGAGCGAGAGCGAGGGAAGGAGAGCGAGGGCGAGGAAGGAGAGTGAGGGGGAGGGAAGGGGAGGGATGGAGAGCGAGGGGGAGGGAGGGAATTGAGGGTGAACGAGGGGGAGGGAGAGGGAGGGAGGGTGAGCGAGGGAGAGGGAGGGAGAGGGAGGGGAGAAATGGAGAGCAAAGGGGAGGGAGAGGGCAAGGGGGAGGGAGGGGGGAGGGTGGGAGAGGGAGGGAGAGCGAGGTGGAAGGAGGGAGAGCGAGGGCGAGGGAAGGAGAGCGAAGGGGAGGGAGGGAGAGAGAGGACGAGGGAAGGAGAGTGAGGGGGAGGGAAGGGGAGTGGTGGAGAGCGAGGGGAGGGAGAGGGAATTGAGGGTGAGCGAGGGGGAGGGAGGGCGAGGGAATGAGAGGGAGGGGGAGAAATGGAGAGGGAAGGGAGGGAGAGCGAGGGGGAGGGAGGGAGAGTGAGGGGGAGGGAGGGGGGGAGGGAGAGCGAGGGGGAGGGAGAGGGAGGGAGGGCGGGAGAGCGAGGGCGAGGGAAGGAGAGTGAGGGGAGGGATGGAGAGCGAGGGGGAGGGTGAGGGAATTGAGGGTGAACGAGGGGAGGGAGAGTGAGGGAGGGGGAGGGAGGGAGGGAGAGCGAGAGCGAGGGAAGGAGAGCGAGGGCGAGGAAGGAGAGTGAGGGGGAGGGAAGGGGAGGGATGGAGAGCGAGGGGGAGGGAGGGAATTGAGGGTGAACGAGGGGGAGGGAGAGGGAGGGAGGGTGAGCGAGGGAGAGGGAGGGGAGAAATGGAGAGCAAAGGGGAGGGTGAGGGCAAGGGGGAGGGAGGGGGGGAGGGAGGGAGGGGGAGGGGGAGGGAGGGAGGGGATGGAGGGAGAGGGAGGGAGAGGGAGGGAGAGCGAGGTGGAAGGAGGGAGAGCGAGGGCGAGGGAAGGAGAGCGAAGGGGAGGGAGGGAGAGAGAGGGCGAGGGAAGGAGAGTGAGGGGGAGGGAAGGGGAGGGATGGAGAGAGAGGGGAGGGAGAGGGGATTGAGGGTGAGCGAGGGGGAGGGAGGGCGAGGGAATCAGAGGGAGGGGGAGAAATGGAGAGCGAAGGGAAGGGAGGGAGAGCGAGGGGGAGGAAGGGGGAGGGAGGGAGAGTGAGGGGGAGGGAGGGGAGGGAGAGGGACGGAGAGCGAGGGGGAGCGAGGGAGGGAGGGAGAGCGAGGGCGAGGGAAGGAGAGTGAGGGGAGGGATGGAGAGCGAGGGAGAGGGAATTGAGGGTGAGCGAGGGGAGGGAGAGGGAGGGAGGGGGAGGGAGGGAGGGAGAATGAAGGGGCGGGAGGGAGAGTGATGGGGAGGGAGGGGGAAGGAGGGAGGGAGAGTGAGGGGGAGGAAGAGGGAATTGAGGGGGAGCGAGGGGGAGGGAGGGAGAGTGAGGGGGAGAGGGAGGGAGAGCGAGGGGGAGGGAGGGAGAGCGAGGTGTCATAATATGCACCCATGCACATCATGAGGTAAAAGCAGGCAGTGACAGACACCCAGGTGAGCCAATCAACATACAGAACAGAACACAACCAATCACCGGACAGAACACCAGAGGGGGGGCTTCCAACTATAAAACACACGAGGCATCAGCACTCTGCCTCTTTCCACTGGTGACAACTATAGTGACAGTCAGGGTGTACAAATCATTCAACACCTTCTACACGTGGATGAGAGCTAGCCTGGTCTAGATAGTTAGAGTTAGTTTACTTAGAGTAGTAGAGAGTCAACCCACAGGCAGCGGTGGGCTTCGTTACTGAAGTTCAGTAAATCTTATTGAACCAATGCCCACGTTCGGTGGATGCTTCATCGTCTATCTGCATCATGTTGCAGTCCGTGTTACCCCAGGGTGAATAACACGACATGGAGAGCGAGGGGAGGGACGGGAAGGGAGGGAGAGCGAGGAGGAGGGAGGGAGAGTGAGGGCGAGCGAGGGCAAGCGAGGGGAAGCGAGGGGCAGCCGGAGGCCAGCAAGGGAGGCACTGATTAGTCGGAGCCTCTGGAGGTTAATTTCTTGGAGTTATTCGAGATGATTTATCCCTGCTCCTCCTGTAAATTAACCCCGCGACCACTTGGGGGGGACCAGGAGGGAGTGAGCTTCTGGGGGACGGGGAGGGGAGGGAAACAGGTGATTGACAGCGGTGTCCACCAATCACAGCCACACACGATAGTCAGATGGCGGTCACCAATCAGCAGTGAGGAAGCTGGCCGCTAAGTTTGGTTTTGCCGTGTCACATTCACCAGCGCCGCTCACTGAGAGGAGCATGGATCGAGCACTGGACACAAATACAGCTTTTAAATGGAGGACTTAAATGAGCCATACAAGATGATCAGAGGATTGGATACAATATGTTGACAGGCCAACAAGAGGCGAGGCTACGTTGGATTTGGTTTTGGGTAATGAACCAGGCCAGGTGTTAGATTTGGAGGTAGGAGAGCACTTTGGGGACAGTGACCACAATTCGGTGACGTTTACGTTAGTGATGGAATGGGATAAGTATACACCGCAGGGCAAGAGTTATAGCTGGGGGAAGGGCAATTATGATGCCATTAGACATGACTTGGGGGGGGTAGGTTGGAGAAGTAGGCTGCAAGTGTTGGGCACACTGGATATGTGGAGCTTGTTCAAGGAACAGCTACTGCGTGTTCTTGATAAGTACGTACCGGTCAAGCAGGGGGGAAGGTGTCGAGCGAGGGAACCGTGGTTTACCAAAGAAGTGGAATCTCTTGTTAAGAGGAAGAAGGAGGCCTATGTGAAGATGAGGTGTGAAGTTTCAGCTGGGGCGCTTGATAGTTACAAGGTAGCGAGGAAGGATCTAAAGAGAAAGCTAAGACGAGCAAGGAGGGGACATGAGAAGTATTTGGCAGGTAGGATCAAGGAAAACCAAAAAGCTTTCTAGAGGTATGTCAGGAATAAAAGAATGACTAGGGTAAGAGTAGGGCCAGTCAAGGACAGGGATGGGAAGTTGTGTGTGGAGTCTAAAGAGATAGGCGAGATACTAAATGAATATTTTTCGTCAGTATTCACTCAGGAAAAAGATAATGTTGTGGAGGAGAATGCTGAGACCCAGGCTAATAGAATAGATGGCATTGAGGTACGTAGGGAAGAGGTGTTGGCAATTCTGGACAGGCTGAAAATAGATAAGTCCCCGGGGCCTGATGGGATTTATCCTAGGATTCTCTGGGAAACCAGGGAAGAGATTGCTGAGCCTTTGGCTTTGATTTTTATGTCATCATTGGCTACAGGAATAGTGCCAGAGGACTGGAGGATAGCAAATGTGGTTTCTTTGTTCAAGAAGTGGAGTAGAGACAACCCCGGCAACTATGGACCGGTGAGCCTCACGTCTGTTGTGGGTAAAGTCTTGGAGGGGATTATAAGAGACAAGATTTATAATCATCTAGATAGGAATAATATGATTAGGGGTAGTCAGCATGGCTTTGTGAAGGGTAGGTCATGCCTCACAAACCTTATCGAGTTCTTTGAGAAGGTGACTGAACAGGTAGACGAGGGTAGAGCAGTTAATGTGGTGTATATGGATTTCAGTAAAGCGTTTGATAAGGTTCCCCACGGTAGGCTATTGCAGAAAATACGGAGGCTGGGGATTGAGGGTGATTTAGAGATGTGGATCAGAAATTGGATAGCTGAAAGAAGACAGAGGGTGGTGGTTGATGGGAAATGTTCAGAATGGAGTTCAGTTACAAGTGGCGTACCACAAGGATCTGTTCTGGGGCCGTTGCTGTTTGTCATTTTTATAAATGACCGAGAGGAGGGCGCAGAAGGGTGGGTGAGTAAATTTGCAGACGACACTAAAGTCGGTGGTGTTGTCGACACTGCGGAAGGATGTTGCAGGTTACAGAGGGACATAGATAAGCTGCAGAGCTGGGCTGAGAGGTGGCAAATGGAGTTTAATGTAGAGAAGTGTGAGGTGATTCGCTTTGGAAGGAATAACAGGAATGCGGAATATTTGGCTAATGGTAAAGTTCTTGGAAGTGTGGATGAGCAGAGGGATCTTGGTGTCCATGTACATAGATCCCTGAAAGTTGCCACCCAGGTTGATAGGGTTGTGAAGAAGGCCTATGGAGTGTTGGCCTTTATTGGTAGAGGGATTGAGTTCCGGAGTCATGAGGTCATGTTGCAGCTGTACAAAACTCTGGTACGGCCGCATTTGGAGTATTGCGTACAGTTCTGGTCACCTCATTATAGGAAGGATGTGGAAGCTTTGGAGCGGGTGCAGAGGAGATTTACCAGGATGTTGCCTGGTATGGAGGGAAAATCTTATGAGGAAAGGCTGATGGACTTGAGGTTGTTTTCGTTAGAGAGAAGAAGGTTAAGAGGAGACTTAATAGAGGCATACAAAATGATTAGGGGGTTAGATCGGGTGGACAGTGAGAGCCTTCTCCCGCGGATGGAAATGGCTAGCACGAGGGGACATAACTTTAAACTGAGGGGTAATAGATATAGGACAGAGGTCAGAGGTAGGTTCTTTACGCAAAGAGTGGTGAGGCCGTGGAATGCCCTACCTGCAACAGTAGTGAACTCGCCAACATTGAGGGCATTTAAAAGTTTATTGGATAAGCATATGGATGATAATGGCATAGTGTAGGTTAGATGGCTTTTGTTTCGGTGCAACATCGTGGGCCGAAGGGCCTGTACTGCGCTGTATCGTTCTATGTCCTATGTTCTATGATAGGGTGGACAGTGAGAGCCTTTTTCCTCGGATGGTGATGTCTAGCACGAGGGGACATAGCTTTAAGGAGGGGAGAAAGATATAAGACAGATGTCAGAGGTAGGTTCTTTACTCAGAGAGTAGTAAGGGCCAACATGTCACAGGGCCCCACCTCCCCAACATGTCACAGGGTCCCGCCTCCCCAACATGTCACAGGGCCCCACCTCCCCAACATGTCACAGGATTCCACCTCCCCAACATGTCACAGGGTCCCGCCTCCCCAACATGTCACAGGGTCCCGCCTCCCCAACATGTCACAGGGTCCCACCTCCTCAACATGTCACAGGGTCCCGCCTCCCCAACATGTCACAGGATTCCACCTCCCCAACATGTCACAGGGTCCCGCCTCCCCAACATGTCACAGGGTCCCGCCTCCCCAACATGTCACAGGGTCCCACCTCCCCAACATGTCACAGGATTCCACCTCCCCAACATGTCACAGGGTCCCGCCTCCCCAACATGTCACAGTGTCCTGCCTCCCCAACATGTCACAGGGTCCCGCCTCCCCAACATGTCACAGGGTCCCGTCTCCCCAACATGTCGCAGTGTCCTGCCTCACCAACATGTCACAGGATTCCACCTCCCCAACATGTCACAGGGTCCCGCCTCCCCAACATGTCACAGGGTCACGCCTCCCCAACATGTCACAGGGTCCCGTCTCCCCAACATGTCGCAGGGTCCCGTCTCCCCAACATGTCACAGGGTCCTGCCTCCCCAACATGTCACAGGGTCCTGCCTCCCCCAACATGTCACAGGGTCCCGTCTCCCCAATATGTCACAGGGTCCTGCCTCCCCCAACATGTCACAGGGTCCCCCCTCCCCAACATGTCACAGGGTCCCACCTCCCCAACATGTCACAGGGTCCCGCCTCCCACAACATGTCACAGGGTCCCGCCTCCCCATCATGTCACAGGGTCCCCCCTCCCCAACATGTCACAGGGTCCCGCCTCCCCAACATGTAACAGGGTCCCACCTCCCCAACAGGTCACAGGGTTCCACCTCCCCAACATGTCACAGGGTCCTGCCTCCCCAACATGTCACAGGGTCCCACCGCCCCAACATGTCACAGGGTCCCGCCTCCCCAACATGTCACAGGGTCCCACCTCCCACAACATGTCACAGGGTCCCGCCTCCCCATCATGTCACAGGGCCCCGCCTCCCCAACATGTCACAGGATTCCACCTCCCCAACATGTCACAGGGTCCCGTCTCCCCAACAGGTCACGGGGTCCCGCCTCCCCAACATGTCACAGGGTCCCGCCTCCCCAACATGTCACAGGGTCCCGCCTCCCACAACATGTCACAGGGTCCCGCCTCCCCATCATGTCACAGGGGTCCGCCTCCCCAACATGTCACAGAGTCCCCCCTCCCCAACATGTCACAGGGTCCCGCCTCCCACATGTCACAGGGTCCCGCCTCCCCATCATGTCACAGGGCCCCGCCTCCCCAACATGTCACAGGGCCCCGCCTCCCCAACATGTCACAGAGTCCCGCCTCCCACAACATGTCACTGGGCCCCGCCTCCCCATCATGTCACAGGGCCCCGCCTCCCCAACATGTCACAGAGTCCCGCCTCCCCAACGTGTCACAGGGCCCCGCCTCCCCAACATGTCACAGGGTTCCACCTCACCAACGTGTCACAGAGTCCCGCCTCCCCAACGTGTCACTGGGCTCCACCTCCCCAACATGTCACAGGGCCCCGCCTCCCCAACAGGTCACGGGGTCCCACCACCCCAACATGTCACAGGGTCCCACCTCCCACAACATGTCACAGGGTCCCGCCTCCCCAACATGTCACAGGGTCCCGCCTCCCCAACATGTCACAGGGTCCCACCGCCCCAACATGTCACAGGGCCCCACCTCCCCAACATGTCACAGGGCCCCGCCTCCCCAACATGTCACAGGGCCCCACCTCCCCAACATGTCACAGGGCCCCGCCTCCCCAACATGTCACAGGGTCCCGCCTCCCCAACATGTCACAGGGCCCCACCTCCCCAACATGTCACAGGATCCCACCTCCCCAACATGTCACAGGGTCCCGCCTCCCCAACGTGTCACAGGGCCCCGCCTCCCCAACATGTCACAGGGCCCCACCTCCCCAACATGTCACAGGATCCCACCTCCCCAACATGTCACAGGGTCCCGCCTCCCCAACGTGTCACAGGGCCCCGCCTCCCCAACATGTCACAGGGTCCCGCCTCCCCAACATGTCACAGAGTCCCGCCTCCCCAACATGTCACAGGGCCCCGCCTCCCCAACATGTCACAGGGCCCCGCCTCCCCAACATGTCACAGGGCCCCGCCTCCCCAACATGTCACAGGGCCCCGCCTCCCCAACATGTCACAGGGCCCCGCCTCCACATCATGTCACAGGGCCCCGCCTCCCCAACATGTCACAGGGCCCCGCCTCCACATCATGTCACAGTGTCCCGCCTCTCCAACATGTCACAGGGTCCCGCCTCCCCAACATGTCACAGGGTTCCACCTCACCAATGTGTCACAGAGTCCCGCCTCCCCAACGTGTCACAGGGTCCCGCCCCCCCAATGTGTCACAGAGTCCCGCCTCCCCAACGTGTCACAGGTTCCCGCCCCCCAATGTGTCACAGAGTCCCGCCTCCCCAACGTGTCACAGGGTCCCGCCTTCCCAACGTGTCACAGAGTTCCACCTCCCCAACATGTCACAGGGTTCCGCCTCCCCAACATGTCACTGGGCCCCACCTCGCCAACATGTCACAGGGCCCCACCTCCCCAACATGTCACAGGGTCCCGCCTCCCCAACATGTCACAGGGTCCCGCCTCCCCAACATGTCACAGGGTCCCACCTCCCCCAACATGTCACAGGGTCCCGCCTCCCCAACATGTCACAGGGTCCCACCTCCCACAACATGTCACAGAGTCCCGCCTCCCCAACGTGTCACAGGGTTCCACCTCCCCAACATGTCACAGGATCCCACCTCCCCAACATGTCACAGGGTCCCGCCTCCCCAACGTGTCCCAGGGCCCCGCCTCCCCAACATGTCACAGGGTCCCGCCTCCCCAACATGTCACAGGGTCCCGCCACCCCAACATGTCACAGGGCCCCGCCTCCCCAACATGTCACAGGGCCCCGCCTCCACATCATGTCACAGGGCCCTGCCTCCCCAACATGTCACAGGGCCCCGCCTCCCCAACATGTCACAGGGTCCCACCTCCCCCAACATGTCACAGGGTCCCACCTCCCCCAACATGTCACAGGGTCCCACCTCCCCCAACATGTCACAGGGTCCCGCCTCCCCAACATGGCGCCGGCCGCCCGCAGACCCTGCCTGTGAAATATTGCCCCCCACTTTGATCGACTCGCACGCCCCGGACCACGCCCTCCCACAGTGCCCCCAGCCCCTGGCAAAGTCCCCCCCTGCCCGCGGATCGGTCCTCGCATGACTTTGGCGGTGCTGGACTGGGCCCGCAGCCGCCACGCTGAGTTCCTGATGGAGAGACCATGAGAGACCCACGCCGTCAGGAACTCGGCCGGTCGGGGACGGAGCATCGGGGGGCGGGGGGGGGGCGGCCTCAGCCAACGTCCTGTGGCCGTCGGTACATCGTGCGTTACGCCACGTTCGAGGGGGAAGAGCATTGCGAAAGCGGCCCGGCCCCCGAGTTGGTTCTCTGGCCGCTCGCCGAACGCAATTCCGGGGTCGGCAGCCAGAGCATCCCGCCCATGCTCTTCGACGAACTTGCAATTGGCAAGAGACCAACAGATCGGCCATGTCTTCAATACAACGATGGCCGCAGGAGAAATCTGGGGGTGAGTGAGTGGGAATCAATGCGTGGGAGTCCCTCACTGCTGTCCAGAGAGCCTGGAGGCAAACAGTCAGGAAAGGCGAGCATAGGAAATGGTGGAAAAAGGGAGCTGGCCAGAAGGGACATCCATCAATCAACCTCAGGCCAACACGATTCGTCTGTGACAGCCGCGGGAGAGACGACCAATCATAAATCGGCCTCCACAGTCACAACAGACGATGCTCAATGGAGAAGTGGCATAAACCACGGGCACAGTCCATCGTCTATCCAGGTAGGCAGATGCTTTCTGGTCACTTAGCTCCAGCAAGGAGGCAATAAAAACCAAAGCTGCCTGGCTCGCTCGGTATTCCCAGCGAATTCTGTTTTTATTTCAGACTTCCAGCACCTGCAGTATTTTGCTTTTGTCCAGGGAGCAGGCAATTCCCAGGATGGGAAAGAAGCCTCAGGACTTAGCCTGAAGAGCGAAGGGGAGCACAATGTCAGGAGGTGACAGCCCAGAGTCTGGTGTTGCAGACATACAGCAATGCACGAGAAATGCAACGACCTGTCAACCTGGTAATAGAATGTCATCTTCATAACTCTAAATATGCACTTTGTCTTCATATAGAAGATTCTGGAACAGTCTTTTATTTAAAATAGACATCGATGTACTGCTGGGATGGATGTCAATGGTCAGATGACTATTGCAACTTCAACAGACTATGTCAAGCTACTGGAAAGTTCCTAATTACGTTATCCTGGGTGTGAGCCCCCCACTGTAATGGATGTATCCCTACAAATATGAAATTCATCATTGTTTGCCATTATTTGGGCATTTACCCAAAACGCAAGTTCAGATTCCATGGGCCGGGTCGGAGAATCCCGGGGGGGAGGCGTGAATTCCGCCCCGCCGCCCTGGCGCAGGCTACCGTATTCCCCGTGCCGTTTTTCGGGCGGGGGAAGGATTCGCGGCGCGCCGGTCGGGGGCCGTTGGCAGTGGCCCCCGAGGCAATTCTCCAGGGCCCGATGGGCCGAGCGACCCTCCGTTTTTGGCCAGTCCCGCCGGCGTGAATCACTCAACTCACGTACCGGCGGGACCTGGCAGATAGGTCGGCGGGGGTGGTCCTCGGGGGGGGGGGGGGTGCCCCCAGGGCGGCCTGGCCCGCGATCGGGGCCCTCCGATCTGCGGGCGGGCCTGTTCCGTGGGGGCACTTCTCCCTTCCGCACCGGCCCCTGTAGGGCTCCGCCATGGCCGGCGCTGAGAAGAGAACCCCCCCCCGCGCATGCGCCAATATTTGCCGGCCGGTCTGCGCATGCGCGAGATCACACCGGCCCCTTGGCGCATGCGCAAACCCGCGCCGGCTGGAGTGGCGCCAACCCCTCCGGCGTCAACCTAGAACCCGAAAGTGCGGAGAATCCCACACTTTCGGGGGCTGTTGACGCCTGAGTGGTTGACACCAGTTCTCCCGCCGGCGTGGGGACTTAGTCCCCCAGAAGGGAGAATCCCGGCCCATGTCTCAGAGTTGGAACCCCAACAATGAGAGCTGGGCAGAAACCAATTCATCCCAAGTAAGTGTGAATAACTCATCCATTACCTCCAATATATGACAATGGCTTTCCAGGTGGATAATACCAATATTGGTCATGTGAGTGAAACTGGCTGGAGGTAACAATTTTTATTTAAAGAACCAGAAATATCTGGGTAATCAGCAAAGAACACCAAGGCAGCAGTTGAAGCAAAATACAGCATCATCTTTGCCTTTAAGAACCTAGAGGTGACACATCTTAAACGAGGCATCCAGGCTGATTCCAAAGTCCAAAGCCCAGTTGTAAAGAAACTGGTTCTGCAGATACGAAAAACCAGAGATCGTCTGAGTTGCTCTCGCAGAGAGCTAGCAAGTGAAACAACGGGGTGAATGGCCTCCTTTTCTGCTTTAACCACAATCATATCTATAAGCTTAAAATCAGAGTTAAGCATTCCAGGGAGAATTTGTGGGCCGCACGGTGGCACAGTGGTTAGCACAGCTCCAGGGTCCCAGGTTCGATTCCCGGCTTGGGTCACTGTCCGTGCGGGGTCTGCACGTCCTCCCCGTGTGTGCGTGGGTTTCCTCCGGGTGCTCCGGTTTCCTCCCACAGTCCAAAGATGTGCAGGTTAGGTGGATTGGCCCTTAGTGTCCGAAAAGGTTGGGTGGGGTTACTGGGTTACGGGATAGGGTGGAGGGCTTAAGTGGGGTGCTCTTTCCAGGGGCCGGTGCAGACTTGATGGGCCGAATGGCCTCCTTCTTCACTGTAAATTCTGTGAAGTTAGGAAACATTTTGTCATACAAAGGGGGGTAGAAATGTGAAACGTTCTCTGTTAAAAAGCAGTAGATGTTGGGGCTCGCGTTAATGATGATAAACATGAATATATATTGAGTCAGGCTACAGACCAACTATGACCTGATTAATTGGCGGGACATACTGAAGGGGCTGAATGGCCTCCTTCTGTTACTCCACTCCTATTGTCTGCCACAGTGCCTTCCTACTCCAGTCTCACACTTGGTAGAATAATGAGACAATGCAGAGAACGCACTGTCCGTCATTGTGTAGGGTTTTTTTTTGTATTGATCCATGGGATGTGGTGTCGCTGGGCTGGACCAGCGTTTGTTGCCCGTCCATAATTGCCCTTGAGCTAAATGACAGGCTCGGCCCATTTCAATCAGAGTCAACCACATTGCTGCGGGTCTGGAGTCACATGTAGGCCAGACCGGGTAAAGACGGCAGATTTCTTTCCCCGAAAGGGACACTAGTGAACCAGATGGGTTTTTACGGCAATCGACAATGGTTTTGTCGATCTTTAATTCCAGGTTCCGATTGAGTTCAAACGGGGTATGGGGGCCGAATGCTGGAGTCTTCCGCTCCGCCCGCCGCAAGATCACCAGACACAGACCAAGTAAAGGTCCATTGACCTCGGGCGGGAATTTCTGGGCGCCGGGTGGGAGCGGCCGGAGAATGCCGCCCCGAGGGCCCAGCTTTGCTTCATGTGTGAGGCTGGACAATGAGGGTAGGATCTTCTCGTCTGTCATAAATATTTGCATGTCGAGACCTGTGAACGCAACCCCCCGCCCCCACCCACCACCCCCCACCTGCCCCTACCCCCGCCCCGCCTCCCCACCCGACCTAGAAAGATCATCCCAGGTGTGTTCAATTAGGAGGCCACCTCTGCTTTGAATGTCCAATTAGGCTCGGTGGGCGGGTTCATAGAATCCCTACAGTGCAGAAGGAAGCCCTTCGGCCCGTTTCGCCTGTACCGATCCTTCGAAATGCCACCCTACCCAAGCCCAAATTTCCCACCCTATTTCTGCACCCCACCCTAAGGGGCAATTTAGTGTGGCCAATCCCCCTAACCTGCACATCTTTGGACTGTGGGAGGGAACCGGAGCACCCGGAGGAAACCCACGCGGACGCGGGGAGAACGTGCAGACTCCGCACAGTCACCCGAGGCCGGGATCGAATCCGGGTTCCTGGCGCTGCGAGGCAGCAGTGCTAACCACTGCGCCACCGTGCCGCCCGGAATCTCTCCAGCAGTGAGGCTGGAAAAGATTCTGAGGGACAGATGTAATCTCCACTTGGGGAGGCAAGGATTACTCCAGGATAGTCAGCATGGCTTTGTCAGGGGGAGATTATGGGCTGGATTGCCTGGTCTCCCAGCTACGTGTTTCTCAGTGACGTGCCGTTCACGGGGGGGGGGGGGGGGGGCCGGGATGGCCTCTCCCCCACCGCTCGTCAATGTGAAGCCACCCCATGGCAGGGATGTGAAAAGCGAATCGCAACGGCTGGAGAATCCCGGGCCATGTCTTACAATTTTGATTGAATTTTTGGAGGGGGTGACAAGGTGAGTAGATGAGGATAGTCCATTTGACGTAGATTACATAAACTTCAGTAAGGCTTGTGACAAGGTCCCACATGAGAGATGGATCAAGAAGATAAGGTAAATTCGGTTTAGTGGCAGGAGTCAGAGGGTGAAGGTCGAAGGTTGTTTTTTTGACTGGAAACCTGGCCGGGATTCTCCCCTACCCGGCGGGGCGGGGGTCCCAGCGGGATGGAGTGGCGGGAACCACTCCGGCGTCAGGCCGCCCCTAAAGGTGCGGAATTCTCCGCACCTTTAGGGGCCAAGCCCCCACCTTGAGGGGCTAGCCCCGTGCCGGAGCGGTTTCCGCTAGATCGACCCGCGCTCCCCCCCCCCCCCCCCCAGGACCCCGGAGCCCGCCCGCGCCGTCTGCTCCCACCGGTAAGGTAGGTGGTTCAATCCACGCCTTGCTGGCGGGGCTTCGGCCCATCGCGGGCCGGAGAATCGCCGGGGGGAGCCCGCCGACCGGCGCGGCGCGATTCCCGCCCCCGCCGATTCTCTGGTAGCGGAGAATTCGGGACACGGCGGGGGCCAGATTCACGCCAGCCCCCGGCCATTCTCCGACCCGGCGGGGGGTCGGAGAATCGCGCCCCCTGTGGCCAGTGGGGCTCCGCAGGGATTGGTGCTGGGTCCTTGGCTGTTTGCCGTGTACATTAATGATCTGGACATGAATGTAGGAGGTATAATCAGTAAGTTCGCAGATGACACAAAACTTGGTGGTGTGGTAAATAGTGAGGAGGGAACGTTAGATTACAGGACAATATAGACGGGCTGGTCAGACGGGCGGAACACTGGCAAATGGGATTTAACCCTGAAAAGTTTGAGGTGATGCATTTTGGGAGGACTAACAAGGTAAAGGAATATACAATGAATGGCAGGATGCCAGGAAGTACAGAGGATCAGAGGGAGCTTGGGGTGCAGGTCCATAGATCCCTGGGGCGACATTCTCCGACCCCCCGCCGGGTCGGAGAATCGCCGGGGGCTGGCGTGAATCCCGCCACCGCCGGTTGCCGAAGTCTCCGGCACCGGATATTCGGCGGGGGCGGGAATCGCGCCGCGCCGGTTGGCGGGCCCCCCCGCTCGATTCTCCGGCCCGGATGGGCCGAAGTCCCGCCGATAAATTGCCTGTCCCGCCGGCGTAAATTAAATCACCTACCTTCCCAGCGGGACAAGGCGGCGTGGGCGGGCTCCGGGGTCCTGGGGGGGGCGCGGGGCGATCTGGCCCCGGGGGGGTGCCCCCACGGTGGCCTGGCCCGCGATCGGGGCCCACCAATCCGCGGGCGGGCCTGTGCCGTGGGGGCACTCTTTCCCTTCCGCCTCCGCCACGGTCTCCACCATGGCGGAGGCGGAAGAGACTCACCCCACTGCGCATGCGCGGGAAACTGTCAGCAGCTGCTGACGCTCCCGCGCATGCGCCGCCCCGAGATGTAATTTCCGCGCCAGCTGGCGGGGCAACAAAGGCCGTTTCCGCCAGCTGGCGGGGCGGAAATTCCTCCGGCGCTGGTCTAGCCCCTCAATGTTGGGGCTCAGCCCCCAAAGATGCGGAGCATTCCGCACCTTTGGGGCGGCGCGATGCCCGACTGATTGGCGTCGTTTTGGGCGCCAGTCGGCGGACATCGCGCCGTTTCGGGAGAATTTCGCCCCAGAAGTCAGTAGGGCAGGGAGACAAGGTGGTTAAGAAGGCCAATAGCATATTGCCTTTACTAGACAAGGCATAGAATATAAGGTTATGATGGAGCTGTATAAAACTCTGGTTAGGGCAGCACGGTACCACAAGTGGCTAGCACTGTGGCTTCACAACGCCAGGGCCCCAGGTTCGATTCCGGCTTGGGTCACTGCCAGTGCGGAGTCTGCACGTTCTCCCCGTGTGTGCGTGGGTTTCCTCCGGGTGCTCCGGTTTCCTCCCACAGTCCAAAGACGTGCAGGTTAGGTGGATTGGCCATGATAAATTGCCCCTTAGTGTCCAAAAATGTGAGGAGGGGTTATTGGGTTACGGGGATAGGGTGGAAGTGAGGGCTTAAGTGGGTCGGTGCAGACTCGATGGGCCGAATGGCCTCTTCTGCTTGACTGCTGGGCACAGTTCTGGTCACCACACTATAGCAAGGATGTGATTGCACTGAAATGAAATGAAATGAAAATCGCTTATTTTCACAAGTAGGCTTCAAATGAAGTTACTGGGAAAAGCCCCTAGTTGCCACATTCCGGCACCTGTTCGGGGAGGCTGTTGCGGGAATTGAACCGTGCTGCTGGCCTGCCTTGGTCTGCTTTCAAAGCCAGCGATTTAGTGGTGTGCTAAAGATTCACCAGGATGCTGCCTGGGCTGGAGCGTTTCAGCCATGGAGAGAGGCTGGTTAGGCTGGGGTTGTTTTCCCTGGAGCAGAGAAGGCTGAGGGGCGACCTGATCGAGGTCTATGAAACTACAAGGGACATAGACAGGGTGGATAAGAAGGAGCTTTTCCCCTTCGGGCGAGGGTTAATAACCAGGGGCATAGATTTAAGGTCAGGGGCAGGAGGGGATTTGAGGAATAAACCTATTCACCAGCGGGTGTTGGGAATCTGGACCTTGCTGCCTGAACGGGTGGTAGAGGCAGGAACCCTCACAACATTTAAGAAGTATTTAGATGAGCGCTTGAAATGCCCTAGCATACAGGGCTACGGACCAAGATGAGGGGCGGGATTCTCCGACTCCCCCGCCGGGGGCTGGCGTGAATCACGCCCCCGCCGGTTGCCGAATTCTCCGGCACCAGATATTCGGCGGGGGTGGGAATATCTGGTGTCATTTGCAGCTTTGACCAAATGGCACTCCAAACTTTGAAGTAAGTTCAGTGTGATTTATTGAACCATTAGCACAGTTCTCTATGAGTTTGACTCTCCTGCTAACCTTGCTACAGTAACTCAGTCTAACTAACCAGTCTGCTCTAAGCCATGTGGTGGGTGTGATGCTTCTGATCTGCCCCTGTCCTACTCTAAGTGTCGCCTGTGGAAAAAGACAGAGCATGTGTGCCCTATCCTTATATATGGGTTGTGTAATGCCCCCTTGTGGTAGTGTCACCTCTGCGTGTCTTGACTGCCCATTGGTCGTGTCCTATTCTATGTGTTCATTAGCTGTATGTCTGCATGTCATGACGTCTCTGGTGCTCCCTCTAGTGTTTACTTAGTTGTAGTGTATTTACATTAACCCCTTGTGTATTTACAGTGATGCATATCACCACAACTCCGGCGCCTGTTCAGGTACGCAGAGCGAGAATTCAGAATGTCCAATTCACCTAACAGCACATCTGACGGGACTTGTGGGAAGAAACCGGAGCACCCGGAGGAAACCCACGCAGACACAGGGAGAACGTGCAGACTCCGCACAGACAGTGACCCAAGCCGGGAATCGAACCTGGGGCCCTGGCGCTGTGAAGCAACAGTGCTAACCACTGTGCTACCGTGCTGCCCAACGTCTGTTTCTGTAGCTGTACAATTCTTTGCCACGGCAAGTCCCCCCCCCCAGGATTTTTGAGAGTGTAATTTTGAAATCGTTTTCATTTCTGAAAATGTGTTATTTCTGACTGCGGTCAGCAGTTTCACTTTCGTTGCCAGATTCTGCGAGGGGGAATAGTCAGGCCTCATTTTTATTCAAGAAATTGATCAGCCTCCAGATAGCCAAGCCTTAAATCATAAAATCAATGTCATATGAAGGAGCTACTTAATTCTCCTGAATGCTGCTTTATTTTATGAGCAGATATATTGGCAGTCAGCTGCATTTTGCTTGGGGCAAGAATTGTCTTTCTCTAATCTATAGTCTTCACATTACCTCCCCAGAAATTGGAAGAATTGCAACCAGAGGTTTTGCTACACTATCTTGTGGGTAGAATTTATTATGTGGTGAAACTCTTTCTTGCCCACTGCTGTGTGTTCAGCCAATTGTTTTTCTGAATTGTTTCCTGGCTAGGCTAGCATTTACTGCCCATCCCTAATTGCCCTTGAGATGGTGGTGCCCACAAACTGCCGCAGTCCATGTGGTGTAGGTACACCCGCAGTGCTGTCAGAGAGGGAGTTCCAGAATTTTGACCCAGTGACAGTGAAGGAACGGCCGACATATTTCCAAGTCAGGACGGTGAGTGACTCGGGAGGGGAACTTTTAAGCTGGTGATGTTCCAATGTATCTGCTGTCCTTATTCATCCAGTCGGTGGGCAGCACGGTGGCACAGTGGTTAGCACAGCTGCCTCACGGCGCCGAGGCCCCAGGTTCGATCCCGGCTCTGGGCCACTGTCCGTGTGGAGTTTGCACATTCTCCCCGTGTTTGCGTGGGCTTTGCCCCCACAACCCAAAGATGTGCCGGGTAGGTGGATTGGCCACGCTAAATTGCCCCTTCATTGGAAAAAATGGATTGGGTACTCTAAATTTAGGGGGAAAAAAGAAAATTCATCCAGTTGGCAGAGAGTAGAAGGTACTGCCGGAGCGCCGATATATTTCCGAGTCAGGATGGCGTGCGGCTTGGGCGGGAACTCGGAATTGGTGGTGTCCCCAAGTATCTGCAGCCTTTGTCCTTCTAGTGGTAGAGGTCGCGGGTTTGGGAGTTGCTGTCGAAGGTACCAACTTGCATTCTTTTCGCACCTTCACTGTCATCACACACACCAAGGCCCTTCACAGTGGCGATTATCAAATACAATTGGACACTGAGGCGCATTAGCGGGTAGAGTAGGTGACCAAAAGGTTGGCCAAAGAGATAGGATTAAAGGAGCGTGAATACCCCAGGTCTTGGACATGCTGATACATAACCACAACCCTTGCCCCCAAGGGCTCCACCGTGGACGCCACGCGTGCGGCGTTGGCCTGGGTGGCACGCATTGTTGGAACCACCTCCTGGTCCTGCACGCGGTCGGACTCCTCTAACTGCACAGGCAGCTGCTGACTGCTCGCCGACAACCCCTCATCTCGTCCCTGGCCCTGTGACTGCATCTCCACCACAGATGGAATTGGCCGTTCCAGGAACCCGAAACCTGTCTGGACGCAGCTCGTCACTGGGGTCGGCCTGCCCTCCCACCCTCCTCCCCCGCGGGTGTTCCTACCTCCACCTGCTGTACCGGATCAGCTGTGTGGTGCGCTCCAGATAGCGTCCAAGGAGCCTCTTCACTGAAGTGCCCGACTGAGGTGAGTGTCTCTGGGATGGTGGAGGGTGGCTGGAGAAGCTGTGACGGGAAATCAGCGTCATCCCCGTACTCAAGCTCCGGGGTCCATTCACCAGTCCAAAGCAGCACAGCCATCTGGACCCTTCTGTTTGAATTAAAGGCGCAGGCCACTGCTTAAAGGGACGGCGGATTTCCTACCCTGAAGGACATTCTGTGAACCAGGTGGGTTTTTAACGACAATGTTTTCATGGTCATCGTTAGACTGTAATTGCAGATTTTTATTGAATTTAAATTCCACCAGCTGCCCTGGCGGGATTTGAACCCATGACTCGAGAACATTACCCTGGGCCTCCGGATTACTAGTCTGGGGACAAGCCCAACACACCACTGCCTCCCCTCATAGCTCCTTGTCTTACTTGGTATCAAATTCTGTTTAGTAGAACATAAAACATACAGTGCAGAAGGAGGCCATTCGGCCCATCGAGTCTGCACCGACCCACTTAAGCCCTCCCTTCCACCCTATCCCCCGAACCCAATAACCCCTCCTAACCTTTTTTGGACACTGAGGGCAATTTGTCATGGCCAGTCCACCTAACCTGCACGTCTTTGGACTGTGGGAGGAAACCGGAGCACCCGGAGGAAACCCACGCAGACACGGGGAGAACGTGCAGACTCCGCACAGACAGTGGCCCAGCGGGGAATCGAACCTGGAACCCTGGAGCTGTGAAGCCACGGTGCTAACCACTGTGCTACTGTGCTACCCATAGTAATCGCTCTTGCGCAGTACTTTGGATTCTCACCCCCTTAAATGTGTTATAGAGTTACAAGATGTTGTTATAGGTGCCCCCTCTCCCGCCCCCAGAACTCACGTCTGTGGTGATATACATCACTGTAAGTCCACAAAGGGTTAATGTACATACACTACACCTAGCTGGACACTAGAGGGGGCACCAGAGACATGACACACAGGCAGTCAACCCAATAGGTCAGTAAGATAGGACACGACCAATGGGCAGTCACGATACACACAGAGGTGACACTACCACCGTAGGCAGCACGGTAGCATTGTGGTTAGCACAATTGCTTCACAGCTCCAGGGTCCCAGGTTCAATTCCGGCTTGGGTCACTGTCTGTGCGGAGTCTGCACATCCTCCCCGTGTGTGCGTGGGTTTCCTCCGGATGCTCTGGTTTCCTCCCACAGTCCAAAGGTGTGCAGGTTAGGTGGATTGGCTAAGCTAAATTGCCCTTAGTGTCCAAAATTGCCCTTAGTGTTGGGTGGGGTTGCTGGGTTATGGGGATAGGGTGGAGGTGTTGACCTTGGGTAGGTTGCTCTTTCCAAGAGCCGGTGCAGACTCGATGGGCCAAATGGCCTCCTTCTGCACTGTAAATTCTATGAAATACCACAGGGGGGCATTACACCAACCCATATATAAGGACACTGCACACATGATCTTCCTCTTTCCAGTGGAGACTCTCAGTGAGTACAAACACAGGGTTGATTGAGCATCACACCCACCACGTGGATTGTAGCGGACTGGTTCGTCAGTCTGAGTAGCTATAACAGGATTAACAGTAGCATCGAATCCAAGTAGGAGAATTGTTAATAGTTTAATAAACATGTTAAAGCTATCTCCAGGTCTGAACCTTCCTCTGTCAGAGTGCACATCAAGGAAGCAGCTTATGCTACGACAAGAGCATAACACAACATGGTACCAGGAGTAAACTGTTTCAATCCATATAGTTAAAAGGCAACAAAACCAACCACCACAACAACAACATCAAAGACAATAGCAAGAAGCGTACCAAAGGCAACAAGCACGACAAAAACAACACCAATGGAACTACGACTGGTACGACATGGTACAACTCTGCCCATGAGGGACACTGTTACTGCTCAGCTCAGTACATTGACATGCCATGGGAGGACGATGCATCTTACCAATTCACGTTTGCTGCACTACCAACAGGCAACCTGGCTTTCAGGACAGATGCCATCAAGAATTACCACCACAAGCATCGAAAGAAAAAAAAAAAAGAGTCTAAATCCGACAACGAGGTGATTTGACCACTTCTTGGTTCCTTCAGCACAGGGACACTGACGGCGTTTACGATGCAATGCCACCATCAACATCACCAACCAAACAAGAAAGCCGCTCGACCATAATAATTAATGAACTTTGGACTCATGCATATGATTTGGACTTATTGTTTCGTGATCACTGTTATCAAACCTTGTACAGAGTATCACTCATCTACCTAGTTTGTTCAATTTTCTTTAACACTGTACAGAAAATATGTAACACGAAGAAAGGGGGATGTGGTGATATACATCACTGTAAGTCCACAGGAGGGCATTACACCAACCCATATATAAGGACACTGCACACATGGGGTGCTATTCTACCCCCCACCACGCCGGGTGGGAGAATCGGCGGGGCGCCGCGCAAATCGCGCCACGCCGCCCTGATCCCCGCACGCGATTCTCCCCCCCCCCCCCCCCGGAAACCAGCGGCGCGTGATTCGCACCCGGGCCACTCGGAGAACCGGTGAGCGGCGATTCTCCGGCCCCCACGCATGCGCAGGATGGCGCAGCCCAACTGCGCATGCGCAAGATTGGGCTGCCCCGACTGCGCATGCGCGGGTTGGTGCGGCGCCCATTTGGCGCCCCCTGTGGGGGCCAGAATAGGTCGTGCCCGTGCCCTGTTCGCGCCGTCGTGAAACGCGACGACGTTCACAATGGCACAAACACTTGGCCTCCATATCGGAGAATCGCCCCCATGATCTTCCTCTTTCCAGCGGAGACTCTCAGTGAGTACAAACACAGGGTTGATTGAGCATCACCCCCACCACGTGGATTGTAGCAGACTGGTTAGACAGTCTGAGTAGCTGTAGAAGGATTAACAGTAGCGTTGAATCCAAGTAGGAGAATTGTTAATAGTTTAATAAATGTGTTAAAGCTATCTCCAAGTCTGAACCTTCCTTTGTCAGACTGCACATCAAGGAAGCATCTTATGCTACGTCAAGAGCATAACAAAACAATGTCCACGTGGAACCGACACACTCTGGGCCGACCAACACCCCCCACCCCGCCCCAGCAACCACAAGTCCTGCGGGACAGACATCCACCCGTCATTGGGGTGGCATCCCTGCCCTCTGGAGTTGCCAGCCAACCTGATTGCCCGGCAGCTCCATCAGTTCTGGCAGCGCCCAACTGACAAGCCTGAACGACCCTCGATTGTTCCTTTAAACATGGCGAGTGCACAGCTGACTTTAGTGCCCCTCCCTCCCCAGATCACAGGGGTGAGCTTGGGGTGGGTAGAAAGATGGTGGGACGGGCGTCCAGCCCATTTTATATGCCTCCCCACAAGAAAAACACCCATCGGGAACACATAAAACTCTGCCCAATACTTTCGACAATGCTTATGACTACTTATCTTAATAAGACATCTTTAGGACGGTATCTATTTTCTGTCTGCTACTGCTACTGTAAAGCACCATGGGATCTACATTAGAGGTGCTATATAAATGTAGACGGTTTTTGTTATGCTCTTAAAAAGGCTGAAAAGATTGGCAAAGTGATAATCATACATGCTCTTTGGCATTTATACTGAAAATTAATTACATTTTGCGTTTCGTTGGGAAGTCATGATTTCACGAATGCAGTTTTACTGAGACTTTGCAAGTAGTTTAACAGCACACGGTGGCGCAGTGGTTAGCACTGCTGCATCACGGCGCGGAGGACCCGGGTTCGATCCCGGCCCCGGGTCACTGTCCGTGTGGAGTTTGCACATTCTCCCTGTGTCTGCGTGGGTCTCACCCCCACAACCTAAAGATGTGCAGGCTAGGTGGATTGGCCACGCTAAATTGCCCCTTAATTGGGCAAAAAAAAGAATTGGGTCCTCTAAACTTATTTTTGAAAAAGATTGTCTCAAGCCTGGCACCAGAAACTATTATAATTTACACCCCTGCTCCATCATTAACTTGACTAAGATTTATGATCTGAAAATAAACACTGTTACTATATAGAGAACTGGAGCAGAGAAGCTTTTATTGAAACCATGGTTCAGGCTTTCATGACAGATCTTTGCTCAGGCAATTATAAAGTTTATTAATAAGTATCTGTGGGAGAAGTAAGCACTGTAAGCACCTCCTGCACATCTTGCAGAATTCAGCTCGTTTTCAGGAATCGGTTTAGCAATCACCATAAGTGCAGCAACAAAAGCAAACACGTGCATTTATATAGCAGCTTTAATAACCCCAAGGCACTCCGCAGGAGTATCATCGAACAGCATCTGACACCCACAAGGTATGAGGACAAGTGACCGAAAGCTTGCTCGAAGAGGTGTAGGTTTTAAGGAGCGTTTCAGAAGGAGAAAGGGGACATAGAGAGGGATTCTCGAGCTTAGGGTCCTGGAAACGAACCGGTGCAGAAGGAAGCCGTTCGGCCCATCGTGTCTGCACCGGCTCTCCGAATTGGGGAGAGGTGTTGGCATAGTGGTATTGCGGCTGGACTAGTAATCCAGAGGCCTAGGGTACTGCGCTGGGGACCCCAGTTCGAATCCCACCATGGCAGATGGCAAAGGTTATCATAGATTATCATAGAATTTACAGTACAGAAGGAGGCCATTCGGCCCATCGAGTCTGCACCGGCTCTTGGAAAGAACAGCCTACCCAAGGTCAACACCTCCACCCTATCCCCATAACCCAGTAACCCCACCCAACACTCAGGGCAATTTTGGACACTAAGGGCAATTTATCACGGCCAATCCACCTAACCTGCACATCTTTTGGACTGTGGGAGGAAACCGGAGCACCTGGAGGAAACCCACGCAGACACGGGGAGAAGGTGCAAACTCCGCACAGACAGTGACCCAAGCTGGGAATCGAACCTGGGACCCTGGAGCTGTGAAGCAATTGTGCTATCCGCAATGCTACCGTGCTGCCTATCTAGGCATTAACAGTCTAAAGGCGAGCATGGAACCGTTGCCGATTGTCGTAAAAGCCCACCCGGTTCACTCGCGTCCTTTAGGGAGGGGAAATCTGCCGTCCTAACTCGGCCTGGCCTACATGTGACTCCAGGCCCACAGTGATGTGGCTGACTCATTTAAAAGCCTCTCAATTCACAGGCAATTAGGGATGGGCAGTCAGCCAGGGACACCCACACCCCAGAATGAATTGTTTAAAAGTGCTTTATGACTTTGCCGCTTTTGCAAATTATTTCAAATCTGTGCCCTCTCTCATTCGTGATCCTTTTCCGATGGGAACAGTTTCTCCCCGTCTGCTCTGCCCAGCCCCCTCGTGGCTTTGAACGCCAAAGGACGTCGTGGGGTGCTGAGAAGGCTGATAATGTGTGTCGAATAATTAAAATCCAATACAACAATGACGACACGCCGCTTTTAATGTCCTGGACTCACCCCGACCTGGCGAAGAACCGCACAGACCTGAAGTTCAGCGGCACAGGCAATATGGCCGGTAGGTGTTAACATGTCTCGTTTCTACATTCCACTGCTGTGTTCAGCAGCAGTGTCCTGGAGAAGCTAGAACAGCCTCAAAAATAATTTTAAAAGTGAACTCCACCAACAACAAGAAAAATCCCCCACTAAATCTATCGTAATTTGATTTTGCTCAACATCTCCAGTCGTCAGCCTGGGTTTTTTTTAATAATAGTTAATTTAAGAGAGTTGGAACCGTAACAAGTCTTCAGATTAAAATGAGGACAAGTGAGCGAAGAGGAGAGATAGACAGAAGACAACCTCTTTGGCAGCAATGCTATTGTTTGCAAACGTCACCCAGTGATTCCGTGGAACCTTCTGTATCACAGAACTAATATCAACAAGGCAGCAACACCAGACGGGAATAGACACTGCGCTAAAAAGATTCATTAAGACTGGTGACCAAAATCTGAGTCAAAGACATAGGGCGTTTTATTCTGCCCCCCCCGCAGCGGGTTTTCTGCCGCCGCCGGTTTTCTACAGCTTTTTGCGTGGCTCACCCGTCCCACTGTTGGGGAACCTGCTGCGGAGGGGGTGGGGGGGGAGGTGGGGGAGGGAAGGGTCACCTTTGACAGGACTGGAAGATCCCACCGGCGGAAAATGGGCCGGAACATGCTCCCACTGACGGGGAGGGTTCAGACGGTGAAGGTGACTGCTTTTCGTTTTTCAGTGTCTCCCGATTTTTGTCCTGAAGGCTTTTTTCAGAATTATGAATGTGGCGATCTCGAGGTTTACATGGGCGGGTAAAACCCCGAGAGTAAAGAGGGCACTCCTGGAACGGGCCCACAGGGAAGGGGGATTGGCTCTCCCGAGCTTTATTATCTATTACTGGGCTGCCAACATATCGATGGTCAGGAAGTGGGTAGTGGGGGAGGGGTCGGCCTGGGAGCAGATGGAGGCAGCATCCTGCAAAGGTACGAGTCTGGAGGCTTTACTGACGGCGCCCCTGCCGTTCCCGCCGGCTCGGTACTCCACAAGTCCTGTGGTGGTGGCAGCCCTGAGGGTGTGGGGGCAATGAAAGCAGCACATGGGGCTGGAGGGGGCGTCAGTGTGGTCACCGATCTATGACAATCACCGGTTTGTCCCGGGGGGGCTGGATGGGGGCTTTAAGGTATGGCAGCGGGCAGGGATTGAGGGGTTTGGGGATCATCCAGGAGGGCTTTCCGAATTGGAGACATTAGAGGAGGGGTTTGATTTGCCGGGTGGGAACGGATTTCGGTATCTTCAAGTGCGGGACTTTGTACGGAGTCAGGTTCCACGCTTTCCTCGCCTTCCCCTGAGGGGACTACAGGATAAAGTGCTGTCAAAAACAGGGGTTGGAGGTGGGAAGGTTTCGGACATATACAGGGAATTGTTAGAGTGGGAAGGGGCCCCTATCAGAGAGATGAAGAGGAAGTGGGAAGAGGAGCTAGGTGGGGAGCTGGAAACTGAACTGTGGGAAAAAGCCTTGAAAAGGGTAAATGCATCCTCGTCCTGTGCTAGGCTCAGCTTGATTCAGTTCAAGGTAGTCCACAGGGCCCACATAACGGTAGCTCAGATGAGTAGGTTCTTCGAGGAGGTGGAGGACAGATGTGGGCGGTGTGGGGGTAGCCATGTTCATATGTTTCGGGCATGTCCGAAATTGAGGGGATTCTGGCAGGGATTTGCAAATGTTATGTCGGAAGTCCTGGAAGGGAGGGTAACTCCGAGTCCAGAATTAGCAATATTTGGGGTGTCGTAGGATACGGGGGCAAAGGGGGGGGGAGGGTGGCCGATATCCCGCCCTCCTCTTCCCTGGTGGCCCGGAGACGGATCTTGCTGAGATGGAGGGACACGGAGCCCCCGAAATCAGGAGCGTGGGCCAGCGATATGGTGGAGTTTCTCAGTCTGGAGGAAATAATGTTCGCTCTAAGAGAATCAATACAGGGATTCGCAGGGCAGCACGGTGGGGCAGTGGGGTAGCCCTGCTGCCTCTCGGCGCCGAGGACCCGGGTTCGATCCCGGCTCTGGGTCACTGTCCGTGTGGAGTTTGCACATTCTCCCCGTGTTTGCGTGGGTTTGGCCCCCACAACCCAAAGATGTGCAGGGTAGGTGGATTGGCCGCGCTAAATTGCCCCTTAATTGGAAAAAATGAATTGGGTACTCCAAATTTAAAAGAAGAAAATACAGGGATTCGCCCGGAGTTGGCAGCCGTTCATCGATTTCTTTAACAAAAACTGAACGTCAGCAGTAAGGGGGGGGGGGGGGGGTGGAAATAGGAGGCATGGTAATGTTAAATAAGGACAGGGAATTTAGTACACGGGTAATTGGGGATAGGGCGGGAGAAGTGGGGTACGTGGTTTATTTGTTTATTGTTATTTTAAGGGGTATTTTGTGCGTCGCCCCACGCGGTTGTTTTAGAAATGTCAATATGTTAAATTGTGAAAATGACAAATGCTTCAATAAAATATTTTCTAAAAGAAAAGGAAAAGGGGCCGGAAAATCCCGGCCACAGATTTTAAGGAGAATCGCGAAGGAGAAACTGGTGGAGAGCGGGCTGAGGTGAATCGGGAATACACGAGAGGTCCGAATTACATGCGGGGATGGCCAAACGTCCGTCTGTCAAATGGTACAACGCAAACGGGGCACTATTTTAAAGGAGACAGCATACGATATTGATCAGTGCGAATGTATATGCTCCGGTGCGCACGGACTCACGATTGTGTGGGACAGGTGAGATGGACCATCTAGCAAAGAAGGTTATATGGTACTGCAGGGCCAGTCTGTAACACAAAACAGCAAGAGTACATTTTATTTTCTGTACTTTATAGGATAACCACATAAATAATGACGGAACAGACTTAATGCTGCCAACCTTTCTCAATCCTGAGCATATGTTCTTGTGACAGCAAGGCTCTCTCTTTATTTATTTTTCATTGATAGAATGTGGGCCTCGCTGGTTCGGCCAGCATTTATTGGCCATCCCTAGCTGCCCTTCAGAAGGTGGTGGTGAGCTGTCGCCCTGAACCGCTGTAATCCCTGAGGTGTAGGTACACCCTCAGGGTGGTTTGGGAGGATGGTCCAAAGATGTGCAAGTTAGGTGGGTTGGCCGTGATCAATGCGCGGGGGTTACAGGGATAGGGCAGGAGATTGGGCCTAGTCCGGGCGCTCTTTCGGAGGGTCAGTGCGGAATCGATAGGCCGAATGGCCTCTTTGTGCACTGTAGTGATTCTATGGATTCTGCTGCTTTTATGGAAGTCTGAATAATAACAGGTAATTAGCCATAGTCCCTGAGAGACTGTGGCCCACCCTCCCTATTCAAGTGTTTATACAGCTCTGCATCAAGCTTGGGGCAACATGAGGAGGCAGTCTACCTTGGTCCACACAAGGATTGAACCCATGCTGTGGGTGTCATCCTGCATTACACTCTAGCCAATCGAGGTGACATGAATGACAGCACCCAGCATGTGACAAGGGCTGTTGGCCTCTTAAACTAAAATAACCTGCTGGATCCCTTGCTATGACTTTTGTGGAATACTCAAGTCCCCTACCAGCCTTATGTTAAAGTTTTTACAGGTTAATGTACTCTCCAAGGTATGGGGTTAAATTTTGCACCAATTATGGAACAAGACCCATGTACGGTGCTCGATGGAAGTCTTGAATCTGTAATGGTTTGGTGGAGACATGGACTCCAGTCAAAAGCAGATTCCTATCATCTGATCTTACAGCTAGGGGCTTGTTTCCCATCTGGGTTTTGTTTGTGTTTCATGCTCTCATCCTCCCTTTCTGTGTAACCCTCCTCCAGCTCCGTAATCGTCCAAGACCCCAGCATTCCAAGTATTCCCTTCCTCTTGCCCGTGCTTCATGTTCATCTCTCCATCAACGGTAGCCGTACAAAGAACAAAGAACGAAGAAAAGTACAGCACAGGAACAGGCCCTTCGGCCCTCCAAGCCCGTGCCGACCATGCTGCCCGACTAAACTACAATCTTCTACACTTCCGGGGTCCGTATCCTTCTATTCCCATCCTATTCATGTATTTGTCAAGATGCCCCTTAAACGTCACTATCGTTCCACCACCTCCTCCGGTAGCGAGTTCCAGGCACCCACTACCCTCTGTGTAAAAAACTTGCCTCGTACATCTCCTCTCAACCTTGCCCCTCGCACCTTAAACCTATGCCCCCTAGTAATTGACCCCTCGAACCTGGGAAAAAGTCTCTGACGATCCACTCTGTCTATGCCCCTCATAATTTTGTATACCTCTATCAGGTCGCCCCTCAACCTCCTTCGTTCCAGTGAGAACAAACCGGGTTTATTCAACCGCTCCTCATAGCGAATGCCCTCCATACCAGGCAACATCCTGGTAAATCTCTTCTGCCTTCAGCGACCAAGGTGCTATTGCTCTGGAATTCCCTCCCTGAACGTCTTCCCTCTCTCTCCTCGTCCTTCCTCAGAAGCTACCCATTGGCACAGGTTTTGGAACACCTGCCCTGACATATCCTCATATGGCTGGTCTGCTGATACTTCTTTGAAGAGACCTGGGGTAAAAAAACGAAGGTGCTGGATAAACTCAGCAGGTCTGACAGCGTCAGCGGAGAGCGAGACAGACTTAACGCTACACTGAAGGTGCTATATGAATGTAGGGCTTTGTTGTTGTTGCACGATCAGCATCTTCGACCGTTACAGCTTCTTCCTGATGAGGTGCACTCGGGGCTTTCAGTTGTTTCGACGTCGTGGACATGGGCGGATATCTGGGGATAAACGAGGGCAAGGTTTTGTGTGAATTAAGCGCGCATCAGCTGTGGACAAGGGAACAACAAAGGTTTGCGAAAACGTTTGAATATCAAAGTTGATTGCCTGCATTCAGCAATCGGACGAAGAGACGTTTTGTGTTTTACGTGACATTCTACAGCACAGAAACGGACCGATCTTCCCAGCTGATCGATGTTGGTATTTACCACTCTCTCACCACTCTGTCACACCCCATCGACACATCCTTATCTAGGATCTCCTTAAGGATACCCACGTGTCGGGGCAGCACGGTGGCGCAGTGGGTTGGCCCTGCTGCCTCACGGCGCCGAGGCCCCAGGTTCGATCCCGGCTCTGGGTCACTGTCCGTGTGGAGTTTGCACATTCTCCCCGTGTTTGTGTGGGTTTCGCCCCGACAACCCAAAGATGTGCAGGGTAGGTGGATTGGCCACGCTAAATTGCCCCTTAAATGGAAAAAAGATACCCAGGTGCCTGCCTCCACCATGCCTTGTGGCATGGAGTTCCAAATTCTAAACAAGGAAGTTCCTCCTGAATTGTTGTATGGATTTAAGAGTTACTATCTTTCATTTATGACTCTAGTTACTGCAGCGAGAGGATCAGTAAGGTCATTCAATGGTAGAAAAGTGGGAAGAGGACTTGGGAGGTGAGATAGAGGATGGTCTCTAGGCGGACGCGCTGAATAGATTCAATGCGTCCACAACATGTGCCAGGCTCAGCCTGATACAGTTTAAGGTTGTTCACCGGGCTCACATGACAGTGGCCTGGATGAGCAGGTTTTTTGGTGCAGAAGATAGGTGTGCAAGGCGTGCAGGAGGACCAGCGAACCATGTCCACATGTTCTGGGCATGTCCGAAGCTTAGGGGATTTTGGCAGGGGTTTGCAGATGTCATGTCCACGGTGTTAAAAACAAGGGTGGCACTGAGTCCAGAGGTGGCGGTTTTCAGGGTGTCGGAAGACCCGGGAATCCAGGAGGAGAAAGAGGCAGACGTTCTGGCCTTTGCTTCCCTGATAGCCCGGAGACGGATACTATTAGCTTGGAGGGACTCAAAGCCCCCGAAGTCGGAGACCTGGCTATCGGACGTGGCTAGCTTTCTCTATTTGGAGAAAATCAAGTTCGCCTTGAGAGGGTCACTGTTAGGGAGGTGGCAACCGTTCGTCGACTTCTTTGCGGAAAATTAATCGTCAGCAGAAGCGGGGGGGGGGGGGGGGGAGTTAGCTTAGTTTAGTGCAGGGGGTTAATAAAGGTGGGACTTGTAAGACGGCTTTTGCACTATGTTTATAAATTCATGTACATTGTTTATTTTGTTGTTTTGTTAAATGAAAAATACCTCAATAAAATGTTTATTAAAAAAAAAACAGGGGTTCCTACATCAGACTCCTATTTATTGACTACAGCTCCGCCTTCAACACCATAATCCCAGCCAAGCTCATATTAAAGCTCCAAAACCTAGGACTTGGCTCCCCACTCTACAACTGGATCCTCGATTTTCTGACCAACAGACCACAATCAGTAAGAATGAACAACAACACCTCCTCCACAATAGTCCTCAACACCGGCGCCCCGCAAGGCTGCGTACTTAGCCCCCTACTCTACTCCCTGTACACACACGACTGCGTGGCAAAACTTGGTTCCAACTCCATCTACAAGTTTGCTGACGATACGACCATAGTGGGCCGGATCTCGAATAACGACGAGTCGGAGTCAGAATACAGGCGGGAGATAGAGAACCTAGTGGAGTGGTGTAGCGACAACAATCTCTCCCTCAATGCCAGCAAAACTAAAGAGCTGATCATCGACTTCAGGAAGCAAAGTACTGTACACACCCCTGTCAGCATCAACGGGGCCGAGGTGGAGATGGTTAGCAGTTTCAAATTCCTAGGGGTGCACATCTCCAAAAATCTGTCCTGGTCCACCCACGTCGACGCTACCACCAAGAAAGCACAACAGAGTCTATACTTCCTCAGGAAACTAAGGAAATTCGGCATGTCCACATTAACCCTTACCAACTTTTACAGATGCACCATAGAAAGCATCCTATCTGGCTGCATCACAGCCTGGTATGGCAACTGCTCGGCCCAGGGCCGCAAGAAACTTCAGAGAGTCGTGAACACCGCCCAGTCCATCACACGAACCTGCCTCCCATCCATTGACTCCATCTACACCTCCCGCTGCCTGGGGAAAGCGGGCAGCGTAATCAAAGATCCCTCCCACCTGGCTTACTCACTCTTCCAACTTAAGACCATAAGACATAGGAGCGGAAGGCCATTCGGCCCATCGGGTCCACTCCACCATTCAATCGGGCAGGAGATACAGAAGTCTGAGAACACGCACGAACAGACTGAAAAACAACTTCTTCCCCACTGTCACCAGACTCCTAAATGACCCTCTTATGGACTGACCTCATTAACACTACACCCTGTATGCTTCACCCGATGCCGGTGTTATGTATTTACATTGTATACCTTGTGTTGCCCTATTATGCATTTTATTTTCTTCCCATGTACTTAATGATCTGTTGAGCTGCTCGCAGAAAAATACCTTAAACTATACCTCGGTACACGTGACCATAAACAAAATCCAATCCAAATGGGACTGACCGGACCTCACGTAAAGTGTGAACGTAAACAATGTGGAAAGCAATCACTGAGTCAAGCCAGTCCATCAGGTGTTATTGCACCGAGCTTGAAATGAGGCTGGTAGCAGGCGCGAGGTGAAGCTATTCCTTGGATTCGGATTTTGTTAATTGTCTCGTGTACCGAGGTACAGTGAAAAGTATTTTTCTGCGAGCAGCTCAACAGATCATGAAGTACATGAAAAGAAAAGAAAAAGAACGATTTTAAGATCAGTGAAATAGGATCTGTTCGGGAGAGCTCGGGGAGTGTTGCCACGCTCTGGCGCCATCTTGCTGCAGAGCTACTCATTTCTTGCACAGCTCATCAAACAAGGTTGAAACCAAAGTTGAGAACTGCCACATCCTCATTTCAGACACCTCTTGAGGCAGTGAAACCCGGCTCGTAAATTTAGAGTACCCAATTATTGTTTATTTTTCCAATTAAGGGGTAATTTAGCGTGGCCAATCCACCTACTCGGCACATCTTTGGGTTGTGGGGGTGAGACCCACGTAGACACGGGGAGAATGTGCAAACTCCACACGGACAGTGACCTGGGGCCGGAATCGAACCCGGGCCCTCAGCGCTGTGAGGCAGCAGTGCTAAGCACTGCGCCACTATGCCGCCCTGAAAGCTGGCTCTGCCGTTTTCCTTTGAATACGGAACTGGGAGTGCAGCACGGTGGCCCAGTGGTTAGCACTGTAGCCTCACGGCGCTGAGGTCCCAGGTTCGATCCCGGCTCTGGGTCACTGTCCGTGTGGAGTTTGCACATTCTCCCCGTGTTTGCGTGGGTTTCGCCCACACAACCCAAAGATGTGCCGGCTAGGAGGATTGGCCACGCTAAATTGCCCCTTAATTGGAACAAATGAATTGGGTACTCAAAATTTATGGAAAAAAAAGAATACAGAACTGGTAGCTGAGGAAGAGCTGACGATGAAGCATTTAGGACCAGGTTCAGCTCTGCTTTTCGCAAGTCACTCAGGGAGGATTTAGACAAAGAGTTCTGTTCTCCCAAGAACTATTCACCAAACCTTGTTCCTCATTTAATAACACAGACACTATAATCTGGTGCACTGGTTATGTTCCTGGCTAATGTGTCCAGTGATGTTTCTATGGTCAGGTGTAACCTGTACAGACACAAGTTATAAATCCTTTATGTTTATGTAGGCCTTGGGATTGATGTGAGGAACTTTCATTGCTGCCATCTTTGACAACTTGGGCAAAATTCTCCGGTATCGGCGCGATGTCTGCCGACCGGCGCCAAAAACGGCGCAAATCAGTCGGGTATCACGCCGCCCCAAATGTGCGGAATCCTCCGCATCTTGGGGTGCTGAGCCCTAACGTTGAGGGGCTAGGCCCGCGCCGGACTGATTTCCATCCCGCCAGCTGGCGGAAGTGCCCCGCCAGCCGGTGCGGAAATGACATTGCCGGGCGGCGCATGCGCGGGAGCGTTAGCGGCCGCTCACGGCATCCCCACGCATGCGCAGTGCAGGGAGTCTCTTCCGCCTCCGCCATGGTGGAGACCGTGGCGAAGGCGGAAGGAAAAGAGTGCCCCCACGGCACAGGCCCGCCCACGGATCGGTGGGCCCCGATCGCGGGCCAGGCCACCGTGCGGGCACCCCTCCAGGGCCAGATCGCCCCGCGCCCCCCCCCCAGGACCCCGGAGCCCGCCCGCGCCGCCTTGTGCCGCCGGTAAGAGAGGTGGTTTAATCCACGCCGGCGGGACAAGCATCCTAGCAGCCGGGCGATTCCCGCCCCCGCCGAATATCCGGTGCCGGAGAATCCGGCAACGGGCGGGGGCGGGATTCACGCCTGCCCCCGGTGATTCTCCGACCCGCCGGGTCGGAGAATCTCGTCCCTTGTGTTCACCAGAATATTTTTGACTGTTGAAGGCTGATGACCCATTTCTAAAGGTTGAGTGATGGTGTTATCAACTTTCTCACTTACTGAATATACCAGCTGCAGATTCACTGAGGTGACAGGTCTCTGGGGAGCTGGGTTGGAGGGATCCAAAAACTTGAGAGCTCTGCTCTGTGGAAACATTAAACCTTACGGTGAACCTTTCCGCTTTGAGCAGACGGCACAATTGTTACGCTGAACCTTCATAAAATACTGGTTAGGCCCCAGCAGGACTGTGACCAGTTTTTGGGCAGCATACGCTCAGGAAGGAAGTCTAGGCCTCGGAGAGGGTGCAGAAGAGATTGAGGAAAGTGCTACCAGGGATGAGGGACTTCAGTTACCTGAAAAGACTGGAGCAGCTGGAATCATTCTCGTTAGAGCAAAGAGCGTTCAGGGAGATTTGACAGAGGTGATGAAAACCTTGGAGGGTTGTCAATAGATTAAAATAAAGGAAAAGCTTTCTCGAGTCAAAATGATCAGTAACCAGTGGACACTGATTTACGGAGGAACAAGGGGTGATATCGAGAATAAATTTACAGAGCAAGTTGACGTCATCTGCGATGCGTTGCTTGAAAGGGCGGTGGAAGCAGATTATAGCTGGCTGGGATGGTGGGTTTGGAAGGGTCTGTCATTTGAACCTTGGTGAGTTGCTGCAGTGCATCTTGTAGATGGTCCATCCTGCAGCCACTGTGAGTAGGTGGTGGAGGGAATGAATGTTGAAGGTGGGGGATGGGGTGCCAATCAAGCGGGGCTGCTTTGTCCTGGATGGTGTTGAGCTTCCTGAGTGTTGTTGGAGCTGCGCTCATCCAGGCAAGTGGAGAGTGTTCCATCACCTGACTTGTGCCTTGTGGATGGTGGACAGGCTTTGTGGAGGAGGGGGGTGAGTTATTTGCCACAGAATGTTCCGCAGAATTTCCAGCCACTGGCCAGCTTTTGTAGCCACAGTATTTATATGGCTGGTCAAGTTCAGTTTCTGGTCAATGGTAACCAATAGGATGTTGATACTGTGGGAAGTGATGGTAATGCCATTGACTGTCATGGGGAGATGATTAGATTCTCTCTGGTGGGATTTGGTCATTGCCTGGCACTTGTGTGGTGCGAATGTAACTCTACCATTTGTCAGGTCAAGCCTGTATATTGTCCAGGTCTTGCTTCATTGGGACATGGACTACTTCATTATCCGAGGAGTCACAAATGGTGTTGAACATTGCACAATCATCAGTGAAAATCTTGACTCCTGACCTTATGATAGAAGGAAGGTCATTGATGAAGTAGTTGAAGATGGTTGGGGCCTAGGACTCTACCCTGATGGACTCCTGCAGTGATGTCCTGGAGCTGAGATGATTGACCTCCAACCACCACAACCATCTTCCTTTGTGCCGGGTATGACTCCAACCAGCGGAGAGTTTTCCCCGATTCCCATTGACTCCAGTTTAGCTCGGGCTCCCCGATGCCATACTCGGTCAAATGCTGCCTTGATGTCAAGGGCAGTCCCTCTCACCTCACCTCTGGCATTCAGCTCATTTGTCCCTGTTTAAACCAAGGTTGTAATGAGGTCAGGAGCTGAGTGACCCTGGCAGAACTCAAGCTGAGCAGGTTATTGCTGAGTAAGTGCCGCTTGACAGCACTGTTGATGACTCCTTCCATCACTTTGCTGATGATGGAGAGGAGACTGATAGGGCGGTAATCGGCTGGGTTGGATTTGTCCTGTTTCTCATGTTAAGGACACACCTGGGCAACTTTCCACATTGCCGGGTAGATGCCAGTGTTGTAGCTGTACTGGAACAGCTTGGCTAGGGGTGCGGCAAGTTCTGGAGCACAAGTCTTCTGTACCATTGCCGGGATATTGTCAGGGCCCATAGCCTTTACAGTATCCAGGGCCTTCAGCCGTTTCTTGCTATCACGTGGAGTGAATCATATTGACTGCAGACTGACATCTGTGACGCTGGGGACCTCTGGAGGAGACCGAGATGGATCATCCACTCGGCACTTCGGGCTGAAGATTGCTGCGAATGCTTCAACCTTGTCTTTTGCACTGGAGTGCTGGGCTCCTCCATCATTGAGGACGGGGATATTTGTGGAGCCTCCCCCTCCAGTGAGTTGTTTAATTGTCCACCGCCATTCACGGCTGGATGTGGCAGGACGACAGAGCTTAGATCTGATGCGCTAGTTGTGGAATCATTTAGCTCTGTCTATTACTTGCTGCTTATGCTGTTTGGGACACAAGTAGTCCTGTCCTGTAGCTTCACCAGGTCGACTCCTCCGTTTTCGGTATGCTTGCTGTTGCTCCTGCCACGCCCTCCTGCACTCTTCACTGAACCAGGGTTGATCTCCTGGCTGGGTGGTAATGGTAGAGTGGGGGATAGGCCGGGCCAGGAGGCAGCAGATTGTCGTTGAATACAATTTCATAGAATTTACAGTGCAGAAGGAGGCGATTCGGCCCATCGAGTCTGCACCCTATCCCCGTAACCCAGTAACCCCACTCAACCAACACTAAGGGCAATTTTGGACACTAAGTGCAATTTAACATGGCCAATCCACCTAACCTGCACATCTTTGGGCTGTGGGAGGAAACCGGAGCACCCGGAGGAAACCCACGCAGACACGGGGAGAACGTGCAGACTCCGCACAGACAGTGACCCAGCCGGGAATCGAACCTGGGACCCTGGAGCTGTGAAGCAACTGTGCTAACCACTGTGCTACAATTCTGCTGCTGCTGATGGCCCACAGCGCCTCATGGATGCCCAGTCTGGAGTTGCTAGATCTGTTCGCAGTCTGTCCCGTTTAGCACGGTGGTCGAGCCACACAACACGATGGGGGCTATCCTCAATGTGAAGACGGGACTTTGTCTCCACAAGGATTGTGCGGTGGTTGCTTCTACCGATACTGTCATGGACAGATACATCTGCAGCAGGCAGGTTGGTGAGGATCAGGTCAAGTATGTTTTCCCCTCTTGTTGGCTCCCTCACCACCTGCTGTAGTCCCAGTCTGGCAGCCATGTCCTTTGGGAGTTGGCCAGCTCGGTCTGTGGTGGTACTACCGAGCCCATGTTTGACCTGATATCACATGGAGTGATGAAATGTGGCTTAATGGGCTCCCAAGTCAATGTTTTTTTAAATTTTTTATTTTTTTATACATTTAGAGTACCCAATTCCAATTAAGGGGCAATTTAGTGTGGTCAATCCACCTGGCCTGCACATCTTTTGGGTTGTGGGGGCGAAACCCACGCAAACATGGGGAGAATGTGCAAACTCCACATGGGCAGTGACCCAGAGCCGGGATCGAACCTGGGGCCTTGGCGCCGCGAGGCAGCAGCGCTAACCCACTGCGCCGCCGTGCTCCCCCGAGTCAATGTGAAGGACTTCCAAGGCAACTCCCTCCCAACCGTATACCACTGCGCCGCCACCTTTGGTGCATCTGTCCTGCTGATGGGCCAGGACATTCCCGGGAATGGCAATGTCTGACATTGTAAGGTGTGATTCCTGGAGTAGGCCAATATTCAGCTGCTGCTTGACTAGTCTGTGGGATAGCTCCCCCAATTTGGGCAGAAGCCCCCACCCCGGGTGTTGGAAGACAGTGTCGACAGGGCTGGGAGACGTGCCATTGTCATTTCCGATCCTTGGTCGACTTGTCGCAGCTTTGATACAATTGAGTGGTTTGCTCAAAGGGCAGTTAAGGGTCGACCACATTGCTGTGAGTCAGGCAGGAGTCACATTAAGGCCAGCGGATTTCCTTAGGGAACCAGGTAGGATTTTATGACAATCGATTAAGCCTTTGATTCCAGATTTATTAATTGAATTTAAATTCCACCAGCTGCCGTGGTGGGATTTGAATCTGTGTCCTTAGAGCGTTAGCCTGGACCACAGGATTGCTAGTTTAGTAATATTACCACTTGGCCTGCCCAAACATATGTTTGCATCTTTTTTTAATTATCCAGGAAATTGGAAAGGGGGGGGGGGTACACAGAGCTATTGTTCCCCATGGTTTTGTCCACGGCAACCCCTCAACCAACTAGCCGCCCAGTCAGCCGCCCTTTCCTCCTGCAGTATAAATTGTTGTGAGCGTCAGAAATTTGGGATTCTTGCACGAGCTCTGATGAGTGCAGGCTGAAAAACTTTGACCGACTCTCCTTTCAGCAATATTCAAGTTTGGGGGTTTTTTGTTCACTTTTACGGTTGGGTATGGACCTGTAGCAGAATTTTATGTTTAATGTAATTTCTTTTCAGCATTAATTTGGTTGAATAGACAAGACAGGGCATTACATTATAAATATAAAATGTGACAATCCAGCCGCTGAACAAGAGAAATAAAATAATTGAATCTTCATCAGTTTAGGTAATTTCGTATTGATGACATTTCCTCATATAACCGACAGGTTGAATTTGTTACTTGTGGCTCAGCGGGTAATATCCTGACTTGGGAGTCAGAAAATCACTGGTTCAGGTCCGCTATCGAGGCACGTGTACATAATCTTGGCTGGCCGTGCCAGTCTGGAGGAAGTGCTGCACTGCTGGAGGTGCTGTTTTTGGCTGCTCTCTGAGGTAGACGTAAAGGATCCCACGTGCGCCATCTTGAGGAAAAGCAGTGGCGTTATACCCGGAGTCCTGTGCAATATTTCCGGCCACTGTTGTTGGTGGGACCCTGCGCTGTGGGAATTGGCTGCCTAGTTTTACGACAGCCACTGCGTTTCAGACGAACTCATTGGCTGCACAGAATCCGGAGGGCTTGAAAGATGCTATGCAAATGCAAGTCTTGCACGGTCTGTTCTCCCACAAAGTGGACATGGCAATTAGACTGTGTACGTTCCCTTGGCCGCAGAAAAATACGTTTCACTGTACTTCGGTACTTGTGACCACATCCAAATCTCATGAGAGAATGAGAAAAATCACAGCAGGCTTGGGGACCACGGGGTGCGATGATGGGGAGCGATGACGGAGAGTGATGACGGGGAGCGATGACTGAGAGCGATGACGGGGAGCGATGACGGAGAGTGATGACGGGGAGCGATGACTGAGAGCGATGACGGGGAGCGATGACGGAGAGTGATGACGGGGAGCAATGACGGAGAGTGATGACGGGGAGCGATGACGGGGAACGATGACGGGGAACGATGACGGAGAGCGATGACGGGGAACGGTGACGGGGAACGGTGATGGGGAGCGATGACGGGGAACGATGACGGGGAGCGATGACGGGGAGCGATGACGGGGAGCGATGACGGAGAGCGATGACGGAGAGCGATGACGGGGAGCGATGACGGGGAGCGATGACGGGGAGCGATGACGGGGAGCGATGACGGAGAGCGATGACGGCGAGCGATGACGGGGAACGATGACGGGGAGCGATGACGGGGAGCGATGACGGAGAGCGATGACGGGGAGCGATGACGGGGAGCGATGACGGGGAGCGATGACGGGGAGCGATGACAGAGAGCGATGACGGAGAGCGATGACGGAGAGCGATGACGGAGAGTGATGACGGGGAGCAATGACGGGGAGCGATGACGGGGAGCGATGCCGGGGAGCGATGACAGAGAGCGATGACGGGGAGCGATGACAGGGTGTGATGACGGAGAGCGATGACGGAGAGCGATGACGGGGAGCGATGACGGGGAGAGATGACGGGGAGCGATGACGGGGAGCGATAACGGGGAGCGATGACGGGGAGCGATGACGGGGAGCGATGACGGAGAGCGATGACGGGGAACGATGACGGGGAGCGATGACGGGGAACGATGACGGGGAGCGATGACGGGGAGCGATGACGGGGAGCGATGACGGAGAGCGATAACGGGGAGCGATGACGGGGAGCGATGACGGGGAGCGATGACGGAGAGCGATGACGGAGAGCGATGACGGGGAGCGATGACGGGGAGCGATGACGGGGAGCGATGACGGGGAGCGATGACGGGGAGCGATGACGGGGAGCGATGACGGGGAGCGATGACGGAGAGCGATGACGGAGAGCGATGACGGAGAGTGATGACGGGGAGCAATGACGGGGAGCGATGACGGGGAGCGATGCCGGGGAGCGATGACAGAGAGCGATGACGGGGAGCGATGACAGGGTGTGATGACGGAGAGCGATGACGGGGAGCGATGACGGGGAGCGATGACGGGGAGCGATGACGGGGAGCGATGACGGGGAGCGATGACGGAGAGCGATGACGGAGAGCGATGACGGGGAGTGATGACGGAGAGCGATGACGGAGATCGATGACGGAGAGCGATGACAGAGAGCGATGACGGAGAGCGATGACGGAGAGCGATGACAGAGAGCGTTGACGGAGACCGATGACGGAGAGCGATGACGGGGAGCGATGACGGGGAGCGATGACGGGGAGCGATGACGGGGAGCGATGACGGGGAGCGATGACGGAGAGCGATGACGGAGAGCGATGACGGGGAGTGATGACGGAGAGCGATGACGGAGATCGATGACGGAGAGCGATGACAGAGAGCGATGACGGAGAGCGATGACGGAGAGCGATGACAGAGAGCGTTGACGGAGACCGATGACGGGGAGCGATGACGGAGAGTGATGACGGAGAGCGATGACGGAGAGCGATGACGGAGAGCGATGACGGGGAGCGATGACGGGGAGCGATGACGGGGAGCGATGACGGGGAGCGATGACGGGGAGCGATGACGGAGAGCGATGACGGGGAGCGATGACGGGGAGCGATGACGGGGAGCGATGACGGGGAGCGATGACGGGGAGCGATGACGGAGAGTGATGACGGGGAGCGATGACGGGGTGCGATGATGGGGAGCGATGACGGAGAGCGATGACTGAGAGCGATGACAGGGAGCGATGACGGAGAGTGATGAGGGGGAGCGATGACGGAGAGAGATGACGGGGAGCGATGACGGGGAACGATGACGGGGAGCGATGACGGGGAGCGATGACGGGGAGCAATGACAGAGAGTGATGACGGGGAGTGATGACGGGGAGCGATGACGGGGAGCGATGACGGGGAGCGATGACGGGGAGCGATGACAGAGAGCGATGACGGGGAGCGATGACGGGGAGCGATGACGGGGAGCGATGACGGGGAGCGATGACGGGGAGCGATGACAGAGAGCGATGACGGAGAGCGATGACGGAGAGCGATGACGGAGAGTGATGACGGAGAGCGATGACGGAGAGCGATGACGGGGAGCGATGATTGGGAGCGATGACGGAGAGCGATGATGGGGAGCGATGATGGGGAGCGATGACGGAGAGCGATGACGGAGAGCGATGACGGGGAGCGATGACGGAGAGCGATGACGGAGAGCGATGATGGGGAGCGATGACGGGGAGCGATGACGGGGAGCGATGACGGGGAGCGATGACGGAGAGCGATGACGGGGAGCGATGACGGAGAGTGATGACGGAGAGCGATGATTGGGAGCGATGACGGAGAGCGATGATGGGGAGCGATGATGGGGAGCGATGACGGAGAGCGATGACGGAGAGCGATGACGGGGAGCAATGACGGAGAGCGATGACGGAGAGCGATGACGGAGAGCGATGACGGAGAGCGATGACGGGGAGCGATGACGGGGAGCGATGACGGGGAGCGATGACGGGGAACGATGACGGGGAGCGATGACGGGGAGCAATGACGGAGAGTGATGACGGGGAGCGATGACGGGGAGCGATGACGGGGAGCGATGAAGGTGGAGCGATGACGGAGAGCGATGACGGAGAGCGATGACGGGGAGCGATGACGGGGAGCGATGACAGGGAGCGATGACGGAGAGCGATGACAGAGAGTGATGACGGAGAGTGATGACGGGGAGCAATGACGGAGAGCGATGACGGAGAGCGATGGCGGAGAGCGATGATGGGGAGCGATGACGGAGAGCGATGACGGAGAGCGATGGCGGAGAGCGATGACGGAGAGCGATGACGGGGAGCGATGACGGAGAGCGATGATGGGGAGCGATGACGGGGAGCGATGACGGAGAGTGATGACGGAGAGCGATGACGGACAGCGATGACGGAGAGCGATGATGGGGAGCGATGACGGAGAGCGATGATGGGGAGCGATGATGGGGAGCGATGACGGAGAGCGATGGCGGAGAGCGATGACGGAGAGCGATGACGGGGAGCGATGACGGGGAGCGATGACGGAGAGCGATGACGGGGTGTGATGACGGAGAGCGATGACGGGGTGTGATGACGGAGAGCGATGACGTGGAGCGATGACGGAGAGTGATGACGGTGAGCAATGACGGAGAGCGATGACGGAGAGCGATGACGGGGAGCGATGACGGAGAGCGATGACAGAGAGCGATGACGGAGAGCGATGACGGGGAGTGATGACGGGGAGCGATGACGGGGTGCGATGACGGGGAGCGATGACGGGGTGTGATGACGGAGAGTGATGACGGTGAGCGATGACGGGGAGCGATGACGGGGTGTGATGACGGGGAGCGATGACGGGGAGTGATGACGGGGAGCGATGACGGGGAGCGATGACGGGGAGCGATGACGGGGAGCGATGACGGGGAGCGATGACAGAGAGCGATGACGGGGAGCGATGACGGGGAGCGATGACGGGGAGTGATGACGGGGAGCGATGACAGGGAGCGATGACGGGGAGCGATGACGGGGAGCGATGACGGGGAGCGATGACAGAGAGCGATGACGGGGAGCGATGACGGGGAGCGATGACGGGGAGTGATGACGGGGAGCGATGACGGGGAGTGATGACGGGGTGCGATGACGGGGAGCGATGACGGGGAGCGATGACGGGGTGTGATGACGGAGAGTGATGACGGTGAGCGATGACGGGGAGCGATGACGGGGTGTGATGACGGAGAGCGATGACGTGGAGCGATGACGGAGAGTGATGACGGTGAGCGATGACGGAGAGTGATGACGGGGAGCGATGACGGGGTGTGATGACGGAGAGCGATGACGGGGAGCGATGACGGAGAGCGATGACGTGGAGCGATGACGGAGAGCGATGACGTGGAGCGATGACGGAGAGTGATGACGGTGAGCGATGACGGAGAGTGATGACGGGGAGCGATGACGGGGAGCGATGACGGAGAGCGATGACGGGGAGCGATGACGGAGAGCGATGACGGGGAGCGATGACGGAGAGTGATGACGGTGAGCGATGACGGGGAGCGATGACGGGGAGCGATGACGGGGTGTGATGACGGGGAGCGATGACGGAGATCGATGACGGGGAGCGATGACGGAGAGCGATGACGGAGAGCAATGACGGAGAGCGTTGACGGAGACCGATGACGGGGAGCGATGACGGAGAGCGATGACGGGGTGTGATGACGGAGAGCGATGACGGAGAGTGATGACGGGGAGCGACGACGGGGAGCGATGATGGAGAGCGATGACGGGGAGCGATGACGGGGAGCGATGACGGGGAGCGACGACGGGGAGCGATGACGGAGAGTGATGACGGGGAGAGATGACGGGGTGTGATGGCGGGGAGCGATGACGAGGTGCGATGATGGAGAGTGATGACGGGGAGAGATGACGGGGTGTGATGGCGGGGAGCGATGACGGGGAGCGATGACAGAGAGTTATGGCGGGGAGTGATGACGGAGAGCGATGACGGAGAGCAATGACGGAGAGCGATGACTGAGAGCGATGACGGAGAGCGATGACTGAGAGCGATGACGGGGAGCGATGACGGGGAGCGATGACGGGGAGCGATGACGGAGAGTGATGACGGGGAGCGATGACTGAGAGCGATGACGGGGAGCGATGACGGGGAGCGATGACGGGGAGCGATGACTGAGAGCGATGACGGGGAGCGATGACGGGGAGCGATGACGGGGAGCGATGACGGAGAGCGATGACGGAGAGCGATGACGGGGAGCGATGACGGAGAGCGATGACGGGGAGCGATGACGGAGAGCGATGACGGAGAGCGATGACGGGGAGCGATGACGGAGAGTGATGACGGGGAGCGATGACTGAGAGCGATGACGGGGAGCGATGACGGGGAGCGATGACGGGGAGCGATGACTGAGAGCGATGACGGGGAGCGATGACGGGGAGCGATGACGGGGAGCGATGACGGAGAGCGATGACGGAGAGCGATGACGGGGAGCGATGACGGAGAGTGATGACGGGGAGCGATGACGGAGAGCGATGACTGAGAGCGATGACGGGGAGCGATGACGGGGAGCGATGACGGGGAGCGATGACTGAGAGCGATGACGGGGAGCGATGACGGAGAGCGATGACGGAGAGCGATGACGGGGAGCGATGACGGAGAGCGATGACGGGGAGCGATGACTGAGAGCGATGACGGGGAGTGATGACGGGGAGCGATGACTGAGAGCGATGACGGGGAGTGATGACGGGGAGCGATGACGGGGAGCGATGACTGAGAGCGATGACGGAGAGTGATGACGGGGAGCGATGACGGGGAGCGATGACTGAGAGCGATGACGGGGAGCGATGACGGAGAGCGATGACGGGGAGTGATGACGGGGAGCGATGACGGGGAGCGATGACTGAGAGCGATGACGGAGAGCGATGACGGGGAGCGATGACGGAGAGCGATGACGGGGAGCGATGACGGGGAGCGATGACGGGGAGCGATGACTGAGAGCGATGACGGGGAGCGATGACGGAGAGCGATGACGGAGAGCGATGACGGGGAGCGATGACGGGGAGCGATGACGGAGAGCGATGACGTGGAGCGATGACGGAGAGTGATGACGGGGAGCGATGACGGGGAGCGATGACGGAGAGTGATGACGGGGAGCGATGACGGGGTGTGATGACGGAGAGCGATGACGGGGTGTGATGACGGAGAGCGATGACGGGGAGCGATGACGGGGAGCGATGACGGAGAGTGATGACGGGGAGCGATGACGGGGTGTGATGACGGAGAGCGATGACGGGGAGCGATGACGGAGAGTGATGACGGTGAGCGATGACGGAGAGTGATGACGGGGAGCGATGACGGGGAGCGATGACGGAGAGCGATGACGGGGAGCGATGACGGAGAGCGATGACGGGGAGCGATGACGGGGTGTGATGACGGAGAGCGATGACGGGGTGTGATGACGGAGAGCGATGACGTGGAGCGATGACGGAGAGTGATGACGGTGAGCGATGACGGAGAGTGATGACGGGGAGCGATGACGGGGAGCGATGACGGAGATCGATGACGGAGAGCGATGACGGAGAGCGATGACGGAGAGCAATGACGGAGAGCGTTGACGGAGACCGATGACGGGGAGCGATGACGGGGAGCGATGACGGGGAGCGACGACGGGGAGCGATGACGGAGAGCGATGACGGGGAGCGATGACGGGGAGCGATGACGGGGAGCGACGACGGGGAGCGATGACGGAGAGTGATGACGGGGAGAGATGACGGGGAGCGATGACGAGGTGCGATGATGGAGAGTGATGACGGGGAGAGATGACGGGGTGTGATGGCGGGGAGCGATGACGAGGTGCGATGATGGAGAGCGATGACGGAGAGCGATGACGGGGAGCGATGACGGGGAGCGATGACGGAGAGCGATGACGGACAGCGATGACGGAGAGCGATGACGGGGAGCGATGACGGACAGCGATGACGGGGAGCGATGACGGGGTGTGATGGCGGGGAGCGATGACGGGGAGCGATGACAGAGAGTTATGGCGGGGAGTGATGACGGAGAGCGATGACGGAGAGCAATGACGGAGAGCGATGACGGAGAGCGATGACGGAGAGCGATGACGGAGAGCGATGACTGAGAGCGATGACGGAGAGCGATGACTGAGAGCGATGACGGGGAGCGATGACGGGGAGCGATGACGGAGAGTGATGACGGGGAGCGATGACTGAGAGCGATGACGGGGAGCGATGACGGGGAGCGATGACGGGGAGCGATGACTGAGAGCGATGACGGGGAGCGATGACGGGGAGCGATGACGGGGAGCGATGACGGAGAGCGATGACGGGGAGCGATGACGGAGAGCGATGACGGAGAGCGATGATGGGGAGCGATGACGGAGAGCGATGACGGGGAGCGATGACGGAGAGCGATGACGGAGAGCGATGATGGGGAGCGATGACGGAGAGCAATGACGGAGAGCGATGACGGGGAGCGATGACGGGGAGCGATGACGGGGAGCGATGACGGAGAGCGATGACGGGGAGCGATGACGGAGAGCGATGATGGGGAGCGATGACGGAGAGCAATGACGGAGAGCGATGACGGGGAGCGATGACGGGGAGCGATGACGGGGAGCGATGACGGAGAGCGATGACGGAGAGCGATGACGGAGAGCGATGATGGGGAGCGATGACGGAGAGCGATGACGGGGAGCGATGACGGAGAGCGATGACGGAGAGCGATGATGGGGAGCGATGATGGGGAGCGATGACGGAGAGCGATGACGGAGAGCGATGACGGGGAGCGATGACGGAGAGCGATGACGGGGAGCGATGACGGAGAGTGATGACGGAGAGCGATGACGGAGAGCGATGACGGGGAGCGATGACGGGGAGCGATGACGGGGAGCGATGACGGAGAGTGATGACGGGGAGCGACGACGGCGGGCGATGACGGAGAGCGATGACGGGGAGCGATGACGAGGAGCGATGACGGGGAGCGATGACGGAGAGCGATGACGGGGAGCGATGACGGAGAGCGATGACGGGGAGCGATGACGGAGAGCGATGACGGGGAGCGATGACGGAGAGCGATGACGGGGAGCGATGACGGGGTGTGATGGCGGGGTGTGATGGCGGGGAGCGATGACGGAGAGCGATGACGGAGAGCGATGACGGGGAGCGATGACGGAGAGCGATGACGGGGAGCGATGACGGAGAGCGATGACGGGGAGCGATGACGGGGTGTGATGGCGGGGAGCGATGACGGGGAGCGATGACAGAGAGTTATGGCGGGGAGTGATGACGGAGAGCGATGACGGAGAGCGATGACGGAGAGCGATGACGGGGAGCGATGACTGAGAGCGATGACGGAGAACGATGACGGAGAGCGATGACGGAGAGCGATGACTGAGAGCGATGACGCGGAGCGATGACGGAGAGCGATGACTGAGAGCGATGACGGGGAGCGATGACTGAGAGCGATGACGGAGAACGATGACGGGGAGCGATTACGGGGAGCGATGACGGGGAGCGATGACGGGGAGCGATGACGGGGAGCGATGACGGGGAGCGATGACGGAGAGCAATGACGGAGAGTGATGACGGGGAGCGATGACGGAGAGTTATGGCGGGGAGCGATGACGGAGAGCGATGACGGAGAGCGATGACTGAGAGCGATGACTGAGAGCGATGACGGAGAGCGATGACTGAGAGCGATGACGGGGAGCGATGACTGAGAGCGATGACGGAGAACGATGACGGGGAGCGATGACGGGGAGCGATGACGGGGAGCGATGACGGGGAGCGATGACGGGGAGCGATGACGGAGAGCAATGACGGAGAGTGATGACGGGGAGCGATGACGGAGAGTGATGACGGGGAGCGATGACGGGGAGCGATGACTGAGAGCGATGACGGAGAACGATGACGGGGAGCGATGACGGGGAGCGATGACGGGGAGCGATGACGGAGAGCAATGACGGAGAGTGATGACGGGGAGCGATGACGGAGAGCGATGACGGAGAGCGATGACGGGGAGCGATGACGGAGAGCGATGACGGGGAGCGATGACGGAGAGCGATGACGGAGAGCGATGACGGGGAGCGATGACGGGGAGCGATGACGGGGTGCGATGATGGGGAGCGATGACGGAGAGTGATGACGGGGAGCGATGACTGAGAGCGATGACGGGGAGCGATGACGGAGAGCGATGACGGGGAGCGATGACGGGGAGCGATGACGGGGAGCAATGACGGAGAGTGATGACGGGGAGTGATGACGGGGAGCGATGACGGGGAGCGATGACGGGGAGCGATGATGGAGAGCGATGACGGAGAGCGATGACGGGGAGCGATGACGGGGAGCGATGACGGGGAGCGATGACGGGGAGCGATGACGGAGAGCGATGACGGGGAGCGATGACGGAGAGCGATGACAGAGAGCGATGACAGAGAGCGATGACGGAGAGTGATGACGGAGAGCGATGACGGAGAGCGATGACGGAGAGCGATGACGGAGAGTGATGACGGGGAGCGATGACGGAGAGCGATGACAGAGAGCGATGACAGAGAGCGATGACGGAGAGTGATGACGGGGAGCAATGACGGGGAGAGATGACGGAGAGCGATGACGGAGAGCGATGACGGAGAGCGATGACGGAGAGCGATGACGCAGAGCGATGACGGGGAGCGATGACGGGGAGCGATGACGGGGAGCGATGACGGGGAGCGATGACGGAGAGCGATGACGGAGAGTGATGACGGGGAGCGATGACGGAGAGCGATGACGGGGAGCGATGACGGAGAGCGATGACGGGGAGCGATGACGGGGAGCGATGACGGGGAGCGATGACGGAGAGCGATGACGGGGAGCGATGACGGGGAGCGATGACGGGGAGCGATGACGGGGAGCGATGACGGAGAGCGATGACGGAGAGCGATGACGGGGAGCGATGACGGGGAGCGATGACGGAGAGCGATGACGGAGAGCGATGACGGGGAGCGATGACGGGGAGCGATGACGGGGAGCGATGACGGAGAGCGATGACGGGGAGAGATGACGGGATGTGATGGCGGGGAGCGATGACGGAGAGTGATGACGGGGAGCGATGACGGAGAGTGATGACGGGGAGCGATGACGGGGAGCGATGACGGAGAGCGATGACGGGGAGAGATGACGGGATGTGATGGCGGGGAGCGATGACGGAGAGTGATGACGGGGAGCGACGACGGCGGGCGATGACGGAGAGCGATGACGGGGAGAGATGACGGGGTGTGATGGCGGGGAGCGATGACGGGGAGCGATGACGGGGAGCGATGACGGAGAGCGATGACGGGGAGCGATGACGGGGAGCGATGACGGGGAGCGACGACGGGGAGCGATGACGGGGAGCGATGACGGGGAGCGATGACGGACAGCGATGACGGGGAGCGATGACGGGGAGCGATGACGGAGAGTGATGACGGGGAGCGATGACGGACAGCGATGACGGGGAGCGATGACGGGGAGCGATGACGGAGAGTGATGACGGGGAGCGACGACGGAGAGCGATGACGGGGAGCGATGACGGGGAGCGATGACGGGGAGCGATGACGGACAGCGATGACGGGGAGCGATGACGGGGAGCGATGACGGAGAGTGATGACGGGGAGCGACGACGGAGAGCGATGACGGGGAGCGATGACGGGGAGCGATGACGGGGAGCGATGACGGGGAGCGATGACGGGGAGCGATGACGGAGAGCGATGACGGGGAGCGATGACGGGGAGCGATGACGGGGAGCGATGACGGAGAGTGATGACGGGGAGCGACGACGGGGAGCGATGACGGAGAGCGATGACGGGGAGCGATGACGGGGAGCGATGACGGGGAGCGACGACGGGGAGCGATGACGGGGAGCGATGACGGACAGCGATGACGGGGAGCGATGACGGGGTGTGATGGCGGGGAGCGATGACGGGGAGCGATGACAGAGAGTTATGGCGGGGAGTGATGACGGAGAGCGATGACGGAGAGCAATGACGGAGAGCGATGACGGAGAGCGATGACGGAGAGCGATGACTGAGAGCGATGACGGAGAGCGATGACGGGGAGCGATGACGGAGAGCGATGACTGAGAGCGATGACGGAGAACGATGACGGAGAGCGATGACTGAGAGCGATGACGGAGAGCGATGACGGGGAGCGATGACGGAGAGCGATGACGGGGAGCGATGACGGGGAGCGATGACGGGGAGCGATGACGGAGAGTGATGACGGGGAGTGATGACGGGGAGCGATGACGGGGAGCGATGACGGGGAGCGATGACGGGGAGCGATGACGGGGAGCGATGACGGAGAGCGATGACGGAGAGCGATGACGGGGAGCGATGAAAGGGAGCGATGACGGAGAGCGATGACGGGGAGCGATGACGGGGAGCGATGACGGGGAGCGATGACGGAGAGCGATGACGGGGAGCGATGACGGGGAGCGATGACGGGGAGCGATGACAGAGAGCGATGACAGAGAGCGATGACGGAGAGCGATGACGGGGAGCGATGACGGAGAGCGATGACGGAGAGCGATGATTGGGAGCGATGACGGAGAGCGATGATGGGGAGCGATGATGGGGAGCGATGACGGAGAGCGATGACGGGGAGCGATGACGGAGAGCGATGACGGAGAGCGATGATTGGGAGCGATGACGGAGAGCGATGATGGGGAGCGATGATGGGGAGCAATGACGGAGAGCGATGACGGAGAGCGATGACGGGGAGCGATGACGGAGAGCGATGACGGGGAGCGATGACGGGGAGCGATGACGGGGAGCGATGACGGAGAGCGATGACGGCGAGCGATGACGGGGAACGATGACGGGGAGCGATGACGGGGAGCGATGACGGGGAGCAATGACGGAGAGTGATGACGGGGAGAGATGACGGGGAGCGATGAAGGTGGAGCGATGACGGAGAGCGATGACGGAGAGCGATGACGGGGAGCGATGACGGGGAGCGATGAAGGTGGAGCGATGACGGAGAGCGATGACGGAGAGCGATGACGGGGAGCGATGACGGGGAGCGATGACGGGGAGCGATGACGGGGAGCGATGACGGAGAGCGATGACGGGGAGCGATGACGGGGAGCGATGACAGAGAGCGATGACGGAGAGCGATGACGGAGAGCGATGACGGAGAGTGATGACGGGGAGCAATGACAGGGTGTGATGACGGAGAGCGATGACGGAGAGCGATGACGGGGAGCGATGACGGAGAGCGATGACGGGGAGCGATGACGGAGAGTGATGACGGAGAGCGATGATGGGGAGCGATGACGGAGAGCGATGATGGGGAGCGATGATGGGGAGCGATGACGGAGAGCGATGACGGAGAGCGATGACGGGGAGCAATGACGGAGAGCGATGACGGAGAGCGATGACGGAGAGCGATGACGGGGAGCGATGACGGGGAGCGATGACGGAGAGCGATGACGGGGAGCGATGACGGAGAGCGATGACGGGGAGCGATGACGGGGTGTGATGACGGAGAGCGATGACGGGGTGTGATGACGGAGAGCGATGACGTGGAGCGATGACGGAGAGTGATGACGGTGAGCGATGACGGAGAGTGATGACGGGGAGTGATGACGGGGAGCGATGACGGGGAGCGATGACGGAGATCGATGACGGAGAGCGATGACAGAGAGTGATTACGGAGAGCGATGACGGAGAGCGATGACGGAGAGCGTTGACGGAGACCGATGACGGGGAGCGATGACGGAGAGTGATGACGGAGAGCGATGATGGAGAGCGATGACGGAGAGCGATGACGGGGAGCGATGACGGGGAGCGATGACGGAGAGCGATGACGGGGAGAGATGACGGGATGTGATGGCGGGGAGCGATGATGGAGAGTGATGACGGGGAGCGACGACGGCGGGCGATGACGGAGAGCGATGACGGGGAGCGATGACGGGGAGCGATGACGGGGAGCGACGACGGGGAGCGATGACGGAGAGTGATGACGGGGAGAGATGACGGGGAGCGATGACGGACAGCGATGACGGGGAGCGATGACGGGGAGCGACGACGGAGAGTGATTACGGAGAGCGATGACGGAGAGCGATGACGGAGAGCGTTGACGGAGACCGATGACGGGGAGCGATGACGGGGTGTGATGGCGGGGAGCGATGACGGGGTGAGATGACGGGGAGCGATGACGGGGAGTGATGACGGAGAGCGATGACGGGGAGCGATGACGGGGAGCGACGACGGGGAGCGATGACGGAGAGTGATGACGGGGAGCGATGATGGAGAGCGATGACGGAGAGCGATGACGGGGAGCGATGACGGGGAGTGATGACGGGGAGCGATGACGGGGTGAGATGACGGGGAGCGATGACGGGGAGCGATGACGGAGAGCGATGACGGGGAGCGATGACGGGGAGCGACGACGGGGAGCGATGACGGAGAGTGATGACGGGGAGCGATGACAGGGAGCGATGACGGAGAGCGATGACGGGGAGCGATGACGGAGAGCAATGACGGAGAGCGATGACTGAGAGCGATGACGGAGAGCGATGACGGGGTGTGATGACAGAGAGCGATGACGGAGAGCGATGACGGAGAGCAATGACGGAGAGCGATGACGGAGAGCGATGACGGAGAGCGATGACGGAGAGCGATGACGGGGAGCGATGACGGGGTGTGATGACAGAGAGCGATGACGGAGAGCGATGACGGAGAGCAATGACGGAGAGCGATGACGGAGAGCGATGACTGAGAGCGATGACGGAGAGCGATGACGGGGAGCGATGACGGGGTGTGATGACGGAGAGCGATGACGGGGAGCGATGACGGAGAGCGATGACTGAGAGCGATGACGGAGAGCGATGACGGAGAGCAATGACGGAGAGCGATGACGGAGAGCGATGACTGAGAGCGATGACGGAGAGCGATGACGGGGTGTGATGGCGGGGAGCGATGACGGGGAGCGATGACAGAGAGCGATGACGGAGAGCGATGACGGAGAGCGATGACGGAGAGCAATGACGGAGAGCGATGACGGAGAGCGATGACTGAGAGTGATGACGGAGAGCGATGACGGGGAGCGATGACGGGGAGCGATGACAGAGAGCGATGACGGAGAGCGATGACGGAGAGCGATGACGGAGAGCGATGACGGAGAGCGATGACTGAGAGCGATGACGGAGAGCGATGACTGAGAGCGATGACGGGGAGCGATGACGGGGAGCGATGACGGGGAGCGATGACGGAGAGTGATGACGGGGAGCGATGACGGAGAGCGATGACTGAGAGCGATGACGGGGAGCGATGACGGGGAGCGATGACGGGGAGCGATGACTGAGAGCGATGACGGGGAGCGATGACGGGGAGCGATGACGGGGAGCGATGACGGAGAGCGATGACGGAGAGCGATGACGGGGAGCGATGACGGAGAGCGATGACGTGGAGCGATGACGGAGAGCGATGACGGAGAGCGATGACGGAGAGCGATGACTGAGAGCGATGACTGAGAGCGATGACTGAGAGCGATGACGGAGAGCGATGACGGAGAGCGATGACGTGGAGCGATGACGGAGAGTGATGACGGGGAGCGATGACGGAGAGTGATGACGGGGAGCGATGACGGGGAGCGATGACGGAGAGCGATGACGGGGAGCGATGACGGAGAGCGATGACGGAGAGCGATGACGGGGAGCAATGACAGGGTGTGATGACGGAGAGCGATGACGGGGAGCGATGACGGGGAGCGATGACGGAGAGCGATGACGGGGTGTGATGACGGAGAGCGATGACGTGGAGCGATGACGGAGAGTGATGACGGGGAGCGATGACGGAGAGTGATGACGGGGAGCGATGACGAGGTGCGATGACGGAGAGCGATGACGGGGAGCGATGACGGAGAGTGATGACGGAGAGCGATGACGGGGAGCGATGACGGGGAGCGATGACGGAGAGCGATGACGGGGAGCGATGACTGAGAGCGATGACGGGGAGCGATGACGGGGAGCGATGACGGGGAGCGATGACGGAGAGCGATGACGGAGAGCGATGACGGGGAGCGATGACGGGGAGCGATGACGGAGAGCGATGACGTGGAGCGATGACGGAGAGCGATGACGGGGAGCGATGACGGAGAGTGATGACGGGGAGCGATGACGGGGAGCGATGACGGAGAGCGATGACGGGGAGCGATGACGGAGAGCGATGACGGAGAGCGATGACGGGGAGCAATGACAGGGTGTGATGACGGAGAGCGATGACGGGGAGCGATGACGGGGAGCGATGACGGAGAGCGATGACGGGGTGTGATGACGGAGAGCGATGACGGAGAGTGATGACGGGGAGCGATGACGGAGAGTGATGACGGGGAGCGATGACGAGGTGCGATGACGGAGAGCGATGACGGGGAGCGATGACGGACAGCGATGACGGGGAGCGATGACGGGGTGTGATGGCGGGGAGCGATGACGGGGAGCGATGACAGAGAATTATGGCGGGGAGTGATGACGGAGAGCGATGACGGAGAGCAATGACGGAGAGCGATGACGGAGAGCGATGACGGAGAGCGATGACTGAGAGCGATGACTGAGAGCGATGACGGAGAGCGATGACTGAGAGCGATGACGGGGAGCGATGACGGGGAGCGATGACGGGGAGCGATGACGGGGAGCGATGACGGGGAGCGATGACGGAGAGCGATGACGGAGAGCGATGACGGGGAGCGATGACGGGGTGTGATGACGGAGAGCGATGACGTGGAGCGATGATGGAGAGTGATGACGGGGAGCGATGACGGAGAGTGATGACGGGGAGCGATGACGGGGAGCGATGACGGAGAGCGATGACGGGGAGCGATGACGGAGAGCGATGACGGAGAGCGATGACGGGGAGCAATGACAGGGTGTGATGACGGAGAGCGATGGCGGGGAGCGAAGACGGGGAGCGATGACGGAGAGCGATGACGGGGAGCGATGACGGAGAGTGATGACGGAGAGCGATGATTGGGAGCGATGACGGAGAGCGATGATGGGGAGCGATGATGGGGAGCGATGACGGAGAGCGATGACGGAGAGCGATGACGGGGAGCGATGACGGGGAGCGATGACGGGGAGCGATGACGGGGAGCGATGACGGAGAGCGATGACGGCGAGCGATGACGGGGAACGATGACGGGGAGCGATGACGGGGAGCGATGACGGGGAGCAATGACGGAGAGCGATGACGGGGAGCGATGAAGGTGGAGCGATGACGGAGAGCGATGACGGAGAGCGATGACGGGGAGCGATGACGGGGAGCGATGACGGAGAGCGATGACGGGGAGCGATGACGGGGAGCGATGACGGGGAGCGATGAAGGTGGAGCGATGACGGAGAGCGATGACGGGGAGCGATGACGGGGAGCGATGACGGGGAGCGATGACGGAGAGCGATGACGGGGAGCGATGACGGGGAGCGATGACAGAGAGCGATGACAGAGAGCGATGACGGAGAGCGATGACGGAGAGCAATGACAGGGTGTGATGACGGAGAGCGATGACGGGGAGCGATGACGGGGAGCGATGACGGAGAGCGATGACGGGGAGCGATGACGGAGAGCGATGACGGAGAGCGATGATGGGGAGCGATGACGGAGAGCGATGATGGGGAGCGATGATGGGGAGCGATGACGGAGAGCGATGACGGAGAGCGATGACGGAGAGCGATGACGGGGAGCGATGACGGGGAGCGATGACGGAGAGCGATGACGGGGAGCGATGACGGAGAGCGATGACGGGGAGCGATGACGGAGAGTGATGACGGAGAGCGATGACGGAGAGCGATGACGGGGAGCGATGACGGGGAGCGATGACGGGGAGCGATGACGGAGAGCGATGACGGGGAGAGATGACGGGATGTGATGGCGGGGAGCGATGACGGAGAGTGATGACGGGGAGCGACGACGGCGGGCGATGACGGAGAGCGATGACGGGGAGCGATGACGGGGAGCGATGACGGGGAGCGACGACGGGGAGCGATGACGGAGAGTGATGACGGGGAGAGATGACGGGGTGTGATGGCGGGGAGCGATGACGGGGAGCGATGACAGAGAGTTATGGCGGGGAGTGATGACGGAGAGCGATGACGGAGAGCAATGACGGAGAGCGATGACGGAGAGCGATGACGGAGAGCGATGACTGAGAGCGATGACGGGGAGCGATGACGGAGAGCGATGACGGAGAGCGATGACGGGGAGCAATGACAGGGTGTGATGACGGAGAGCGATGGCGGGGAGCGATGACGGGGAGCGATGACGGAGAGCGATGACGGGGAGCGATGACGGAGAGTGATGACGGAGAGCGATGATTGGGAGCGATGACGGAGAGCGATGATGGGGAGCGATGATGGGGAGCGATGACGGAGAGCGATGACGGAGAGCGATGACGGGGAGCGATGACGGGGAGCGATGACGGGGAGCGATGACGGGGAGCGATGACGGAGAGCGATGACGGCGAGCGATGACGGGGAACGATGACGGGGAGCGATGACGGGGAGCGATGAAGGTGGAGCGATGACGGAGAGCGATGACGGAGAGCGATGACGGGGAGCGATGACGGGGAGCGATGACGGGGAGCGATGACGGGGAGCGATGACGGAGAGCGATGACGGGGAGCGATGACGGGGAGCGATGACAGAGAGCGATGACAGAGAGCGATGACGGAGAGCGATGACGGAGAGCAATGACAGGGTGTGATGACGGAGAGCGATGACGGGGAGCGATGACGGGGAGCGATGACGGAGAGCGATGACGGGGAGCGATGACGGAGAGCGATGACGGAGAGCGATGACGGAGAGCGATGACGGAGAGCGATGATGGGGAGCGATGACGGAGTGCGATGATGGGGAGCGATGATGGGGAGCGATGACGGAGAGCGATGACGGAGAGCGATGACGGGGAGCGATGATGGGGAGCGATGACGGAGAGCGATGATGGGGAGCGATGATGGGGAGCGATGACGGAGAGCGATGACGGAGAGCGATGACGGAGAGCGATGACGGGGAGCGATGACGGGGAGCGATGACGGAGAGCGATGACGGGGAGCGATGACGGAGAGCGATGACGGGGAGCGATGACGGGGAGCGATGACGGGGAGCGATGACGGAGAGCGATGACGGGGAGAGATGACGGGATGTGATGGCGGGGAGCGATGACGGAGAGTGATGACGGGGAGCGACGACGGCGGGCGATGACGGAGAGCGATGACGGGGAGCGATGACGGGGAGCGATGACGGGGAGCGACGACGGGGAGCGATGACGGAGAGTGATGACGGGGAGAGATGACGGGGTGCAACGACGGGGAGCGATGACGGGGAGCGATGACGGACAGCGATGACGGGGAGCGATGACAGAGAGTTATGGCGGGGAGTGATGACGGAGAGCGATGACGGAGAGCAATGACAGAGAGTTATGGCGGGGAGTGATGACGGAGAGCGATGACGGAGAGCAATGACGGAGAGCGATGACGGAGAGCGATGACGGAGAGCGATGACTGAGAGCGATGACTGAGAGCGATGACGGAGAGCGATGACTGAGAGCGATGACGGAGAACGATGACGGAGAGCGATGACTGAGAGCGATGACGGGGAGCGATGACGGGGAGTGATGACGGGGAGCGATGACGGGGAGCGATGACGGGGAGCGATGACGGGGAGCGATGACGGAGAGCGATGACGGAGAGCGATGACGGGGAGCGATGACGGAGAGTGATGACGGGGAGCGATGACGGAGAGTGATGACGGGGAGCGATGACGGGGAGCGATGACGGGGAGCGATGACGGAGAGCGATGACGGGGAGCGATGACGGAGAGCGATGACGGGGAGCGATGACGGGGAGCGATGACGGGGAGCGATGACGGGGAGCGATGACGGGGTGCGATGATGGGGAGCGATGACGGAGAGCGATGACGGGGAGCGATGACGGAGAGCGATGACGGGGAGCGATGACGGGGAGCGATGACGGGGAGCGATGACGGGGAGCGATGACGGGGAGCGATGACAGAGAGCGATGACAGAGAGCGATGACGGAGAGCGATGACGGGGAGTGATGACGGAGAGCGATGACGGGGAGTGATGACGGGGAGCGATGACGGGGAGCGATGCCGGAGAGCGATGACGGGGAGCGATGACGGGGAGCGATGACAGAGAGCGATGACGGGGAGCGATGACGGGGAGCGATGACGGGGAGCGATGACGGGGAGCGATGACGGGGTGCGATGATGGAGAGCGATGACGGAGAGCGATGACGGGGAGCGATGACGGGGAGCGATGACGGAGAGCGATGACGGACAGCGATGACGGAGAGCGATGACGGGGAGCGATGACGGACAGCGATGACGGGGAGCGATGACGGGGTGTGATGGCGGGGAGCGATGACGGGGAGCGATGACAGAGAGTTATGGCGGGGAGTGATGACGGAGAGCGATGACGGAGAGCAATGACGGAGAGCGATGACGGAGAGCGATGACGGAGAGCGATGACGGAGAGCGATGACTGAGAGCGATGACGGAGAGCGATGACTGAGAGCGATGACGGGGAGCGATGACGGGGAGCGATGACGGAGAGTGATGACGGGGAGCGATGACTGAGAGCGATGACGGGGAGCGATGACGGGGAGCGATGACGGGGAGCGATGACTGAGAGCGATGACGGGGAGCGATGACGGGGAGCGATGACGGGGAGCGATGACGGAGAGCGATGACGGGGAGCGATGACGGAGAGCGATGACGGAGAGCGATGATGGGGAGCGATGACGGAGAGCGATGACGGGGAGCGATGACGGAGAGCGATGACGGAGAGCGATGATGGGGAGCGATGACGGAGAGCGATGATGGGGAGCGATGATGGGGAGCGATGACGGAGAGCAATGACGGAGAGCGATGACGGGGAGCGATGACGGGGAGCGATGACGGGGAGCGATGACGGAGAGCGATGACGGGGAGCGATGACGGAGAGCGATGACGGGGAGCGATGACGGAGAGTGATGACGGAGAGCGATGACGGAGAGCGATGACGGGGAGCGATGACGGGGAGCGATGACGGGGAGCGATGACGGAGAGTGATGACGGGGAGCGACGACGGCGGGCGATGACGGAGAGCGATGACGGGGAGCGATGACGGGGAGCGATGACGGGGAGCGATGACGGAGAGCGATGACGGGGAGCGATGACGGAGAGCGATGACGGGGAGCGATGACGGAGAGCGATGACGGGGAGCGATGACGGGGTGTGATGGCGGGGTGTGATGGCGGGGAGCGATGACGGAGAGCGATGACGGAGAGCGATGACGGGGAGCGATGACGGAGAGCGATGACGGGGAGCGATGACGGAGAGCGATGACGGGGAGCGATGACGGGGTGTGATGGCGGGGAGCGATGACGGGGAGCGATGACAGAGAGTTATGGCGGGGAGTGATGACGGAGAGCGATGACGGAGAGCGATGACGGAGAGCGATGACGGGGAGCGATGACTGAGAGCGATGACGGAGAACGATGACGGAGAGCGATGACGGAGAGCGATGACTGAGAGCGATGACGCGGAGCGATGACGGAGAGCGATGACTGAGAGCGATGACGGGGAGCGATGACTGAGAGCGATGACGGAGAACGATGACGGGGAGCGATGACGGGGAGCGATGACGGGGAGCGATGACGGGGAGCGATGACGGGGAGCGATGACGGGGAGCGATGACGGAGAGCAATGACGGAGAGTGATGACGGGGAGCGATGACGGAGAGTTATGGCGGGGAGCGATGACGGAGAGCGATGACGGAGAGCGATGACTGAGAGCGATGACTGAGAGCGATGACGGAGAGCGATGACTGAGAGCGATGACGGGGAGCGATGACTGAGAGCGATGACGGAGAACGATGACGGGGAGCGATGACGGGGAGCGATGACGGGGAGCGATGACGGGGAGCGATGACGGGGAGCGATGACGGAGAGCAATGACGGAGAGTGATGACGGGGAGCGATGACGGAGAGTGATGACGGGGAGCGATGACGGAGAGCGATGACGGGGAGCGATGACGGAGAGCGATGACGGGGAGCGATGACGGGGAGCGATGACGGGGAGCGATGACGGGGAGCGATGACGGGGAGCGATGACGGAGAGTGATGACGGGGAGCGATGACGGAGAGTTATGGCGGGGAGCGATGACGGAGAGCGATGACGGAGAGCGATGACTGAGAGCGATGACTGAGAGCGATGACGGAGAGCGATGACTGAGAGCGATGACGGGGAGCGATGACTGAGAGCGATGACGGAGAACGATGACGGGGAGCGATGACGGGGAGCGATGACGGGGAGCGATGACGGGGAGCGATGACGGGGAGCGATGACGGGGAGCGATGACGGAGAGCAATGACGGAGAGTGATGACGGGGAGCGATGACGGAGAGCGATGACGGAGAGCGATGACGGGGAGCGATGACGGAGAGCGATGACGGGGAGCGATGACGGAGAGCGATGACGGAGAGCGATGACGGGGAGCGATGACGGGGAGCGATGACGGGGAGCGATGACGGGGAGCGATGACGGGGTGCGATGATGGGGAGCGATGACGGAGAGTGATGACGGGGAGCGATGACTGAGAGCGATGACGGGGAGCGATGACGGAGAGCGATGACGGGGAGCGATGACGGGGAGCGATGACGGGGAGCAATGACGGAGAGTGATGACGGGGAGTGATGACGGGGAGCGATGACGGGGAGCGATGACGGGGAGCGATGATGGAGAGCGATGACGGAGAGCGATGACGGGGAGCGATGACGGGGAGCGATGACGGGGAGAGATGACGGGGAGCGATGACGGAGAGTGATGACTGAGAGCGATGACGGGGAGCGATGACGGGGAGCGATGACGGGGAGCGATGACGGGGAGCGATGACGGAGAGCGATGACGGGGAGCGATGACGGAGAGCGATGACAGAGAGCGATGACAGAGAGCGATGACGGAGAGTGATGACGGAGAGCGATGACGGAGAGCGATGACGGAGAGCGATGACGGAGAGTGATGACGGGGAGCGATGACGGAGAGCGATGACAGAGAGCGATGACAGAGAGCGATGACGGAGAGTGATGACGGGGAGCGATGACGCAGAGCGATGACGGGGAGCGATGACGGGGAGCAATGACGGGGAGCAATGACGGGGAGCGATGACGGAGAGCGATGACGGAGAGTGATGACGGGGAGCGATGACGGAGAGCGATGACGGGGAGCGATGACGGAGAGCGATGACGGGGAGCGATGACGGGGAGCGATGACGGGGAGCGATGACGGAGAGCGATGACGGGGAGCGATGACGGGGAGCGATGACGGGGAGCGATGACGGGGAGCGATGACGGAGAGCGATGACGGAGAGCGATGACGGGGAGCGATGACGGGGAGCGATGACGGAGAGCGATGACGGAGAGCGATGACGGGGAGCGATGACGGGGAGCGATGACGGGGAGCGATGACGGAGAGCGATGACGGGGAGAGATGACGGGATGTGATGGCGGGGAGCGATGACGGAGAGTGATGACGGGGAGCGATGACGGAGAGTGATGACTGGGAGCGATGACGGGGAGCGATGACGGAGAGCGATGACGGGGAGAGATGACGGGATGTGATGGCGGGGAGCGATGACGGAGAGTGATGACGGGGAGCGACGACGGCGGGCGATGACGGAGAGCGATGACGGGGAGAGATGACGGGGTGTGATGGCGGGGAGCGATGACGGGGAGCGATGACGGGGAGCGATGACGGAGAGCGATGACGGGGAGCGATGACGGGGAGCGATGACGGGGAGCGACGACGGGGAGCGATGACGGGGAGCGATGACGGGGAGCGATGACGGACAGCGATGACGGGGAGCGATGACGGGGAGCGATGACGGAGAGTGATGACGGGGAGCGATGACGGACAGCGATGACGGGGAGCGATGACGGGGAGCGATGACGGAGAGTGATGACGGGGAGCGACGACGGAGAGCGATGACGGGGAGCGATGACGGGGAGCGATGACGGGGAGCGATGACGGACAGCGATGACGGGGAGCGATGACGGGGAGCGATGACGGAGAGTGATGACGGGGAGCGACGACGGAGAGCGATGACGGGGAGCGATGACGGGGAGCGATGACGGGGAGCGATGACGGGGAGCGATGACGGGGAGCGATGACGGAGAGCGATGACGGGGAGCGATGACGGGGAGCGATGACGGGGAGCGATGACGGAGAGTGATGACGGGGAGCGACGACGGGGAGCGATGACGGAGAGCGATGACGGGGAACGATGACGGGGAGCGATGACGGGGAGCGACGACGGGGAGCGATGACGGGGAGCGATGACGGACAGCGATGACGGGGAGCGATGACGGGGTGTGATGGCGGGGAGCGATGACGGGGAGCGATGACAGAGAGTTATGGCGGGGAGTGATGACGGAGAGCGATGACGGAGAGCAATGACGGAGAGCGATGACGGAGAGCGATGACGGAGAGCGATGACTGAGAGCGATGACGGAGAGCGATGACGGGGAGCGATGACGGAGAGCGATGACTGAGAGCGATGACGGAGAACGATGACGGAGAGCGATGACTGAGAGCGATGACGGAGAGCGATGACGGGGAGCGATGACGGAGAGCGATGACGGGGAGCGATGACGGGGAGCGATGACGGGGAGCGATGACGGAGAGTGATGACGGGGAGTGATGACGGGGAGCGATGACGGGGAGCGATGACGGGGAGCGATGATGGAGAGCGATGACGGAGAGCGATGACGGGGAGCGATGACGGGGAGCGATGACGGGGAGCGATGACGGAGAGCGATGACAGAGAGCGATGACGGAGAGCGATGACGGAGAGTGATGACGGGGAGCAATGACGGAGAGCGATGACGGGGAGCGATGACGGGGAGCGATGACGGAGAGCGATGACGGAGAGCGATGACGGGGAGCGATGAAAGGGAGCGATGACGGAGAGCGATGACGGGGAGCGATGACGGGGAGCGATGACGGGGAGCGATGACGGAGAGCGATGACGGGGAGCGATGACGGGGAGCGATGACGGGGAGCGATGACAGAGAGCGATGACAGAGAGCGATGACGGAGAGCGATGACGGAGAGCGATGACGGAGAGCGATGATTGGGAGCGATGACGGAGAGCGATGATGGGGAGCGATGATGGGGAGCGATGACGGAGAGCGATGACGGGGAGCGATGACGGAGAGCGATGACGGAGAGCGATGATTGGGAGCGATGACGGAGAGCGATGATGGGGAGCGATGATGGGGAGCAATGACGGAGAGCGATGACGGAGAGCGATGACGGAGAGCGATGACGGAGAGCGATGACGGGGAGCGATGACGGGGAGCGATGACGGGGAGCGATGACGGAGAGCGATGACGGCGAGCGATGACGGGGAACGATGACGGGGAGCGATGACGGGGAGCGATGACGGGGAGCAATGACGGAGAGTGATGACGGGGAGAGATGACGGGGAGCGATGACGGAGAGCGATGACGGAGAGCGATGACGGGGAGCGATGACGGGGAGCGATGAAGGTGGAGCGATGACGGAGAGCGATGACGGAGAGCGATGACGGGGAGCGATGACGGGGAGCGATGACGGGGAGCGATGACGGGGAGCGATGACGGAGAGCGATGACGGGGAGCGATGACGGGGAGCGATGACAGAGAGCGATGACGGAGAGCGATGACGGAGAGCGATGACGGAGAGTGATGACGGGGAGCAATGACAGGGTGTGATGACGGAGAGCGATGACGGGGAGCGATGACGGGGAGCGATGACGGAGAGCGATGACGGGGAGCGATGACGGAGAGTGATGACGGAGAGCGATGATGGGGAGCGATGACGGAGAGCGATGATGGGGAGCGATGATGGGGAGCGATGACGGAGAGCGATGACGGAGAGCGATGACGGGGAGCAATGACGGAGAGCGATGACGGAGAGCGATGACGGAGAGCGATGACGGGGAGCGATGACGGAGAGCGATGACGGAGAGCGATGACTGAGAGCGATGACGGAGAGCGATGACGGGGAGCGATGACGGAGAGCGATGACTGAGAGCGATGACGGAGAACGATGACGGAGAGCGATGACTGAGAGCGATGACGGAGAGCGATGACGGGGAGCGATGACGGAGAGCGATGACGGGGAGCGATGACGGGGAGCGATGATGGAGAGCGATGACGGAGAGCGATGACGGGGAGCGATGACGGGGAGCGATGACGGGGAGCGATGACGGAGAGCGATGACAGAGAGCGATGACGGAGAGCGATGACGGAGAGTGATGACGGGGAGCAATGACGGAGAGCGATGACGGGGAGCGATGACGGGGAGCGATGACGGAGAGCGATGACGGAGAGCGATGACGGGGAGCGATGAAAGGGAGCGATGACGGAGAGCGATGACGGGGAGCGATGACGGGGAGCGATGACGGGGAGCGATGACGGAGAGCGATGACGGGGAGCGATGACGGGGAGCGATGACGGGGAGCGATGACAGAGAGCGATGACAGAGAGCGATGACGGAGAGCGATGACGGAGAGCGATGACGGAGAGCGATGATTGGGAGCGATGACGGAGAGCGATGATGGGGAGCGATGATGGGGAGCGATGACGGAGAGCGATGACGGGGAGCGATGACGGAGAGCGATGACGGAGAGCGATGATTGGGAGCGATGACGGAGAGCGATGATGGGGAGCGATGATGGGGAGCAATGACGGAGAGCGATGACGGAGAGCGATGACGGAGAGCGATGACGGAGAGCGATGACGGGGAGCGATGACGGGGAGCGATGACGGGGAGCGATGACGGAGAGCGATGACGGCGAGCGATGACGGGGAACGATGACGGGGAGCGATGACGGGGAGCGATGACGGGGAGCAATGACGGAGAGTGATGACGGGGAGAGATGACGGGGAGCGATGACGGAGAGCGATGACGGAGAGCGATGACGGGGAGCGATGACGGGGAGCGATGAAGGTGGAGCGATGACGGAGAGCGATGACGGAGAGCGATGACGGGGAGCGATGACGGGGAGCGATGACGGGGAGCGATGACGGGGAGCGATGACGGAGAGCGATGACGGGGAGCGATGACGGGGAGCGATGACAGAGAGCGATGACGGAGAGCGATGACGGAGAGCGATGACGGAGAGTGATGACGGGGAGCAATGACAGGGTGTGATGACGGAGAGCGATGACGGGGAGCGATGACGGGGAGCGATGACGGAGAGCGATGACGGGGAGCGATGACGGAGAGTGATGACGGAGAGCGATGATGGGGAGCGATGACGGAGAGCGATGATGGGGAGCGATGATGGGGAGCGATGACGGAGAGCGATGACGGAGAGCGATGACGGGGAGCAATGACGGAGAGCGATGACGGAGAGCGATGACGGAGAGCGATGACGGGGAGCGATGACGGGGAGCGATGACGGAGAGCGATGACGGGGAGCGATGACGGAGAGCGATGACGGGGAGCGATGACGGGGTGTGATGACGGAGAGCGATGACGTGGAGCGATGACGGAGAGTGATGACGGTGAGCGATGACGGAGAGTGATGACGGGGAGTGATGACGGGGAGCGATGACGGGGAGCGATGACGGAGATCGATGACGGAGAGCGATGACAGAGAGTGATTACGGAGAGCGATGACGGAGAGCGATGACGGAGAGCGTTGACGGAGACCGATGACGGGGAGCGATGACGGAGAGTGATGACGGAGAGCGATGATGGAGAGCGATGACGGAGAGCGATGACGGGGAGCGATGACGGGGAGCGATGACGGAGAGCGATGACGGGGAGAGATGACGGGATGTGATGGCGGGGAGCGATGATGGAGAGTGATGACGGGGAGCGACGACGGCGGGCGATGACGGAGAGCGATGACGGGGAGCGATGACGGGGAGAGATGACGGGGAGCGACGACGGGGAGCGATGACGGAGAGTGATGACGGGGAGAGATGACGGGGAGCGATGACGGACAGCGATGACGGGGAGCGATGACGGGGAGCGACGACGGAGAGTGATTACGGAGAGCGATGACGGAGAGCGATGACGGAGAGCGTTGACGGAGACCGATGACGGGGAGCGATGACGGGGTGTGATGGCGGGGAGCGATGACGGGGTGAGATGACGGGGAGCGATGACGGGGAGTGATGACGGAGAGCGATGACGGGGAGCGATGACGGGGAGCGACGACGGGGAGCGATGACGGAGAGTGATGACGGGGAGCGATGATGGAGAGCGATGACGGAGAGCGATGACGGGGAGCGATGACGGGGAGTGATGACGGGGAGCGATGACGGGGTGAGATGACGGGGAGCGATGACGGGGAGCGATGACGGAGAGCGATGACGGGGAGCGATGACGGGGAGCGACGACGGGGAGCGATGACGGAGAGTGATGACGGGGAGCGATGACGGAGAGCGATGACGGGGTGTGATGACAGAGAGCGATGACGGAGAGCGATGACGGAGAGCAATGACGGAGAGCGATGACGGAGAGCGATGACGGAGAGCGATGACGGAGAGCGATGACGGGGAGCGATGACGGGGTGTGATGACAGAGAGCGATGACGGAGAGCGATGACGGAGAGCAATGACGGAGAGCGATGACGGAGAGCGATGACTGAGAGCGATGACGGAGAGCGATGACGGGGAGCGATGACGGGGGGGGATGACGGAGAGCGATGACGTGGAGCGATGACGGAGAGCGATGACGTGGAGCGATGACGGAGAGCGATGACGGAGAGCGATGACGGAGAGCGATGACTGAGAGCGATGACTGAGAGCGATGACGGAGAGCGATGACTGAGAGCGATGACTGAGAGCGATGACGGAGAGCGATGACGGAGAGCGATGACGTGGAGCGATGACGGAGAGTGATGACGGGGAGCGATGACGGAGAGTGATGACGGGGAGCGATGACGGGGAGCGATGACGGAGAGCGATGACGGGGAGCGATGACGGAGAGCGATGACGGAGAGCGATGACGGGGAGCAATGACAGGGTGTGATGACGGAGAGCGATGACGGGGAGCGATGACGGGGAGCGATGACGGAGAGCGATGACGGGGTGTGATGACGGAGAGCGATGACGTGGAGCGATGACGGAGAGTGATGACGGGGAGCGATGACGGAGAGTGATGACGGGGAGCGATGACGAGGTGCGATGACGGAGAGCGATGACGGGGAGCGATGACGGAGAGTGATGACGGAGAGCGATGACGGGGAGCGATGACGGGGAGCGATGACGGAGAGCGATGACGGGGAGCGATGACTGAGAGCGATGACGGGGAGCGATGACGGGGAGCGATGACGGGGAGCGATGACGGAGAGCGATGACGGAGAGCGATGACGGGGAGCGATGACGGGGAGCGATGACGGAGAGCGATGACGTGGAGCGATGACGGAGAGCGATGACGGGGAGCGATGACGGAGAGTGATGACGGGGAGCGATGACGGGGAGCGATGACGGAGAGCGATGACGGGGAGCGATGACGGAGAGCGATGACGGAGAGCGATGACGGGGAGCAATGACAGGGTGTGATGACGGAGAGCGATGACGGGGAGCGATGACGGGGAGCGATGACGGAGAGCGATGACGGGGTGTGATGACGGAGAGCGATGACGTGGAGCGATGACGGAGAGTGATGACGGGGAGCGATGACGGAGAGTGATGACGGGGAGCGATGACGAGGTGCGATGACGGAGAGCGATGACGGGGAGCGATGACGGACAGCGATGACGGGGAGCGATGACGGGGTGTGATGGCGGGGAGCGATGACGGGGAGCGATGACAGAGAATTATGGCGGGGAGTGATGACGGAGAGCGATGACGGAGAGCAATGACGGAGAGCGATGACGGAGAGCGATGACGGAGAGCGATGACTGAGAGCGATGACTGAGAGCGATGACGGAGAGCGATGACTGAGAGCGATGACGGGGAGCGATGACGGGGAGCGATGACGGGGAGCGATGACGGGGAGCGATGACGGGGAGCGATGACGGAGAGCGATGACGGAGAGCGATGACGGGGAGCGATGACGGGGTGTGATGACGGAGAGCGATGACGTGGAGCGATGACGGAGAGTGATGACGGGGAGCGATGACGGAGAGTGATGACGGGGAGCGATGACGGGGAGCGATGACGGAGAGCGATGACGGGGAGCGATGACGGAGAGCGATGACGGAGAGCGATGACGGGGAGCAATGACAGGGTGTGATGACGGAGAGCGATGGCGGGGAGCGAAGACGGGGAGCGATGACGGAGAGCGATGACGGGGAGCGATGACGGAGAGTGATGACGGAGAGCGATGATTGGGAGCGATGACGGAGAGCGATGATGGGGAGCGATGATGGGGAGCGATGACGGAGAGCGATGACGGAGAGCGATGACGGGGAGCGATGACGGGGAGCGATGACGGGGAGCGATGACGGGGAGCGATGACGGAGAGCGATGACGGCGAGCGATGACGGGGAACGATGACGGGGAGCGATGACGGGGAGCGATGACGGGGAGCAATGACGGAGAGCGATGACGGGGAGCGATGAAGGTGGAGCGATGACGGAGAGCGATGACGGAGAGCGATGACGGGGAGCGATGACGGGGAGCGATGACGGAGAGCGATGACGGGGAGCGATGACGGGGAGCGATGACGGGGAGCGATGAAGGTGGAGCGATGACGGAGAGCGATGACGGGGAGCGATGACGGGGAGCGATGACGGGGAGCGATGACGGAGAGCGATGACGGGGAGCGATGACGGGGAGCGATGACAGAGAGCGATGACAGAGAGCGATGACGGAGAGCGATGACGGAGAGCAATGACAGGGTGTGATGACGGAGAGCGATGACGGGGAGCGATGACGGGGAGCGATGACGGAGAGCGATGACGGGGAGCGATGACGGAGAGCGATGACGGAGAGCGATGATGGGGAGCGATGACGGAGAGCGATGATGGGGAGCGATGATGGGGAGCGATGACGGAGAGCGATGACGGAGAGCGATGACGGAGAGCGATGACGGGGAGCGATGACGGGGAGCGATGACGGAGAGCGATGACGGGGAGCGATGACGGAGAGCGATGACGGGGAGCGATGACGGAGAGTGATGACGGAGAGCGATGACGGAGAGCGATGACGGGGAGCGATGACGGGGAGCGATGACGGGGAGCGATGACGGAGAGCGATGACGGGGAGAGATGACGGGATGTGATGGCGGGGAGCGATGACGGAGAGTGATGACGGGGAGCGACGACGGCGGGCGATGACGGAGAGCGATGACGGGGAGCGATGACGGGGAGCGATGACGGGGAGCGACGACGGGGAGCGATGACGGAGAGTGATGACGGGGAGAGATGACGGGGTGTGATGGCGGGGAGCGATGACGGGGAGCGATGACAGAGAGTTATGGCGGGGAGTGATGACGGAGAGCGATGACGGAGAGCAATGACGGAGAGCGATGACGGAGAGCGATGACGGAGAGCGATGACTGAGAGCGATGACGGGGAGCGATGACGGAGAGCGATGACGGAGAGCGATGACGGGGAGCAATGACAGGGTGTGATGACGGAGAGCGATGGCGGGGAGCGATGACGGGGAGCGATGACGGAGAGCGATGACGGGGAGCGATGACGGAGAGTGATGACGGAGAGCGATGATTGGGAGCGATGACGGAGAGCGATGATGGGGAGCGATGATGGGGAGCGATGACGGAGAGCGATGACGGAGAGCGATGACGGGGAGCGATGACGGGGAGCGATGACGGGGAGCGATGACGGGGAGCGATGACGGGGAGCGATGACGGCGAGCGATGACGGGGAACGATGACGGGGAGCGATGACGGGGAGCGATGAAGGTGGAGCGATGACGGAGAGCGATGACGGAGAGCGATGACGGGGAGCGATGACGGGGAGCGATGACGGGGAGCGATGACGGGGAGCGATGACGGAGAGCGATGACGGGGAGCGATGACGGGGAGCGATGACAGAGAGCGATGACAGAGAGCGATGACGGAGAGCGATGACGGAGAGCAATGACAGGGTGTGATGACGGGGAGCGATGACGGGGAGCGATGACGGAGAGCGATGACGGGGAGCGATGACGGAGAGCGATGACGGAGAGCGATGACGGAGAGCGATGACGGAGAGCGATGATGGGGAGCGATGACGGAGAGCGATGATGGGGAGCGATGATGGGGAGCGATGACGGAGAGCGATGACGGAGAGCGATGACGGGGAGCGATGATGGGGAGCGATGACGGAGAGCGATGATGGGGAGCGATGATGGGGAGCGATGACGGAGAGCGATGACGGAGAGCGATGACGGAGAGCGATGACGGGGAGCGATGACGGGGAGCGATGACGGAGAGCGATGACGGGGAGCGATGACGGAGAGCGATGACGGGGAGCGATGACGGGGAGCGATGACGGGGAGCGATGACGGAGAGCGATGACGGGGAGAGATGACGGGATGTGATGGCGGGGAGCGATGACGGAGAGTGATGACGGGGAGCGACGACGGCGGGCGATGACGGAGAGCGATGACGGGGAGCGATGACGGGGAGCGATGACGGGGAGCGACGACGGGGAGCGATGACGGAGAGTGATGACGGGGAGAGATGACGGGGTGCAACGACGGGGAGCGATGACGGGGAGCGATGACGGACAGCGATGACGGGGAGCGATGACAGAGAGTTATGGCGGGGAGTGATGACGGAGAGCGATGACGGAGAGCAATGACGGAGAGCGATGACGGAGAGCGATGACGGAGAGCGATGACTGAGAGCGATGACTGAGAGCGATGACGGAGAGCGATGACTGAGAGCGATGACGGAGAACGATGACGGAGAGCGATGACTGAGAGCGATGACGGGGAGCGATGACGGGGAGTGATGACGGGGAGCGATGACGGGGAGCGATGACGGGGAGCGATGACGGAGAGCGATGACGGAGAGCGATGACGGGGAGCGATGACGGAGAGTGATGACGGGGAGCGATGACGGAGAGTGATGACGGGGAGCGATGACGGGGAGCGATGACGGGGAGCGATGACGGAGAGCGATGACGGGGAGCGATGACGGAGAGCGATGACGGGGAGCGATGACGGGGAGCGATGACGGGGAGCGATGACGGGGAGCGATGACGGGGTGCGATGATGGGGAGCGATGACGGAGAGCGATGACGGGGAGCGATGACGGAGAGCGATGACGGGGAGCGATGACGGGGAGCGATGACGGGGAGCGATGACGGGGAGCGATGACGGGGAGCGATGACGGGGAGCGATGACAGAGAGCGATGACAGAGAGCGATGACGGAGAGCGATGACGGGGAGTGATGACGGGGAGCGATGACGGGGAGCGATGCCGGAGAGCGATGACGGGGAGCGATGACGGGGAGCGATGACAGAGAGCGATGACGGAGAGTGATGACGGGGAGCGATGACGGGGAGCGATGACGGGGAGCGATGACGGGGAGCGATGACGGGGAGCGATGACGGGGAGCGATGATGGAGAGCGATGACGGAGAGCGATGACGGGGAGCGATGACGGGGAGCGATGACGGGGAGCGATGACGGGGAGCGATGACGGGGAGCGATGACAGAGAGCGATGACGGAGAGCGATGACGGAGAGCGATGACGGAGAGCGATGCCGGAGAGCGATGACGGGGAGCGATGACAGAGAGCGATGACGGAGAGCGATGACGGAGAGCGATGCCGGAGAGCGATGACGGGGAGCGATGACAGAGAGCGATGACAGAGAGCGATGACAGAGAGCGATGACGGAGAGCGATGACGGAGAGTGATGACGGGGAGCGATGACGGGGTGTGATGACGGAGAGCGATGACGGGGAGCGATGACGGGGAGCGATGACGGAGAGCGATGACGGGGAGCGATGACGGAGAGCGATGACGGAGAGCGATGATTGGGAGCGATGACGGAGAGCGATGATGGGGAGCGATGATGGGGAGCGATGACGGAGAGCGATGACGGAGAGCGATGACGGGGAGCAATGACGGAGAGCGATGACGGAGAGCGATGACGGGGAGCGATGACGGGGTGTGATGGCGGGGAGCGATGACGGGGAGCGATGACAGAGAGTGATGACGGAGAGCGATGACGGAGAGCGATTACGGAGAGCGATGACGGAGAGCGATGACGGAGAGCGTTGACGGAGACCGATGACGGGGAGCGATGACGGAGAGTGATGACGGAGAGCGATGATGGAGAGCGATGACGGGGAGCGATGACGGGGAGCGATGACGGAGAGCGATGACGGGGAGAGATGACGGGATGTGATGGCGGGGAGCGATGATGGAGAGTGATGACGGGGAGCGACGACGGCGGGCGATGACGGAGAGCGATGACGGGGAGCGATGACGGGGAGCGATGACGGGGAGCGACGACGGGGAGCGATGACGGAGAGTGATGACGGGGAGAGATGACGGGGTGTGATGGCGGGGAGCGATGACGGAGAGCGATGACGGGGAGCGATGACGGGGTGTGATGGCGGGGAGCGATGACGGGGAGCGATGACAGAGAGTTATGGCGGGGAGTGATGACGGAGAGCGATGACGGAGAGCAATGACGGAGAGCGATGACGGAGAGCGATGACGGAGAGCGATGACTGAGAGCGATGACTGAGAGCGATGACTGAGAGTGATGACGGAGAGCGATGACGGGGAGCGATGACGGAGAACGATGACGGAGAGCGATGACTGAGAGCGATGACGGGGAGCGATGACGGGGAGCGATGACGGGGAGCGATGACGGGGAGCGATGACGGGGAGCGATGACGGAGAGCGATGACGGAGAGCGATGACGGGGAGCGATGACGGGGTGTGATGACGGAGAGCGATGACGTGGAGCGATGACGGAGAGTGATGATGGGGAGCGATGACGGAGAGTGATGACGGGGAGCGATGACGGGGAGCGATGACGGAGAGCGATGACGGGGAGGGATGACAGGGATCGATGACGGAGAGCGATTACGGGGAGCGATGACGGAGAGCGATGACGGAGAGTGATGACGGAGAGCGATGACGGAGATCGATGACGGAGAGCGATGACAGAGAGCGATTACGGAGAGCGATGACGGAGAGCGATGACGGAGAGCGTTGACGGAGACCGATGACGGGGAGCGATGACGGAGAGTGATGACGGAGAGCGATGACGGAGAGCGATGACGGGGAGCGATGACGGAGAGTGATGACGGGGAGAGATGACGGGGTGTGATGGCGGGGAGCGATGACGGAGAGTGATGACGGGGAGCGACGACGGCGGGCGATGACGGAGAGTGATGACGGGGAGAGATGACGGGGTGTAATGGCGGGGAGCGATGACGAGGAGCGATGACGGAGCGCGATGACGGAGAGCGATGACGGAGAGCGATGGCGGGGAGCGATGACGGAGAGCGATGACGGGGAGCGGTGACGGGGAGCGATGACGGAGAGCGATGACGGGAAGCGGTGATGGGGAGCGATGACGGGGAGAGATGACGGAGAGTGATGACGGCGAGCGATGACGGAGAGCGATGACGGGGAGCGATGACGGAGAGCGATGACGGAGAGCGATGACGGGGAGCGATGACGGGGAGCGATGACGGGGAGAGATGACGGGGAGCGATGACGGAGAGCGATGACAGGGAGCGATGACGGGTAGCGATGACGGAGAGCGATGACGGCCAGCGATGACGGGGAGCGATGACGGGGAGCGATGAAGGGGAGCGATGACGGAGAGCGATGATGGAGAGCGATGACGGGGAGCGATGACGGAGAGAGATGACGGGGAGCGATGACGGAGAGCGATGACGAAGAGCGATGACGGAGAGCGATGACGGGGAGCGATGACGGAGAGCGATGACGGGGGGGGGATGACGGAGAGCGATGACGGAGGATGATGACGGGGAGCGATGACGGAGAGCGATGACGGGGAGTGATGACAGAGAGCGATGACGGAGTGCGATGACGGAGAGCGATGACGGGGGGGGATGACGGAGAGCGATGACGGAGAGTGATGACGGGGAGCGATGACGGAGAGCGATGACGGGGAGCGATGACGGGGAGCGATGATGGAGATCGATGACGGAGAGTGATGACGGGGAGCGATGACGGAGAGCGATGACGGGGAGCGATGACGGGGAGCGATGACGGAGAGCGATGACGGGGTGTGATGACGGAGAGCGATGACGGGGTGTGATGACAGAGAGCGATGACGGGGGGGGATGACGGAGAGCGATGACGGAGGGTGATGACGGGGAGCGATGACGGGGAGCGATGACGGGGAGCGATGACGGAGAGCGATGACGGGGAGCGATGACGGAGAGTGATGACGGGGAGAGATGGCGGGGTGTGATGGCGGGGAACGATGACGGAGAGTGATGACGGGGAGAGATGACGGGGTGTGATGGCGGGGAGCGATGACGAGGTGCGATGATGGAGAGTGATGAAAGGGTGCAACGACGGGGAGCGATGACAGGGAGCGATAACGGAGAGCGACGATGGGGAGCGATGACGGGGTGTGATGGCGGGGAGCGATGACGGGGAGCGATGACAGAGAGTGATGACTGAGAGCGATGACGGAGAGCGATGACGGAGAGCAATGACGGAGAGCGATGACGGAGAGCGATGACGGAGAGCGATGACTGAGAGCGATGACGGAGAGCGATGACGGAGAGCGATGACGGAGAGCGATGACGGGGAGCGATGACGGGGAGCGATGACGGAGAGCGATGACAGGGTGTGATGACGGAGAGTAATGACGGGGAGCGATGACGGAGAACGATGACGGAGAGCGATGACGGAGAGCGATGACGGAGAGCGATGACGGAGAGCGATGACGGAGAGCGATGACGGGGAGCGATGACGGGGAGCGATGATGGAGAGCGATGACAGGGTGTGATGACGGAGAGTAATGACGGGGAGCGATGACGGAGAGCGATGACGGAGAGCGATGACGGAGAGCGATGACGGGGAGCGATGACGGGGAGCGATGACGGGGAGCGATGACGGGGAGCGATGACGGGGAGCGATGACGGAGCGCGATGACGGAGAGCGATGACGGAGAGCGATGGCGGGGAGCGATGACGGAGAGCGATGACGGGGAGCGGTGACGGGGAGCGATGACGAAGAGCGATGACGGGAAGCGGTGATGGGGAGCGATGACGGGGAGCGATGACGGGGAGCGATGACGGGGAGCGATGACGGAGAGCGATGACGGAGAGCGATGACGGGGAGCGATGACGAGGAGCGATGACGGAGCGCGATGACGGAGAGCGATGACGGAGAGCGATGGCGGGGAGCGATGACGGAGAGCGATGACGGGGAGCGGTGACGGGGAGCGGTGACGGGGAGAGATGACGGAGAGCGATGACGGGAAGCGGTGATGGGGAGCGATGACGGGGAGAGATGACGGAGAGTGATGACGGGGAGCGATGACGGAGAGCGATGACGGAGAGCGATGACGGGGTGTGATGGCGGGGAGCGATGACAGGGAGCGATGACAGAGAGTTATGGCGGGGAGTGATGACAGGGAGCGATGACGGAGAGCAATGACGGAGAGCGATGACGGAGAGCGATGACGGAGAGCGATGACGGAGAGCGATGACTGAGAGCGATGACGGAGAGCGATGACTGAGAGCGATGACGGAGAGCGATGACGGAGAGCGATGACGGAGAGCGAGGACGGGGAACGAGGATGGAGAGCGAGGACGGGGAACGAGGATGGAGAGCGTTGACGGAGAGCGTTGACGGAGAGCGATGACGGAGAGCGATGACGGGGAGCGATGACAGAGAGCGATGACGGAGAGCGATGACGGGGAGCGATGAAGGGGAGAGATGACGGAGAGCGAGGACGGGGAATGAGGATGGAGAGCGTTGACGGAGAGCGTTGACGGAGAGTGATGACGGGGAGCGATGACGGAGAGCGATGACGGGGTGCGATGACGGAGAACGATGACGGGGAGCGATGACGGCGAGCGATGACGGGGAGCGATGACGGAGAGTGACGACGGAGAGTGATGACGGAGAGTGATGATGGGGAGCGATGACGGAGAGCAATGACGGAGAGCGATGACGGAGAGCGATGACGGAGAGCGATGACGGGGTGTGATGACGGAGAGTGATGACGGAGAGTGATGACGGGGAGCGATGATGGAGAGCAATGACGGAGAGCGATGACGGAGAGCGATGGCGGGGAGCGATGACGGAGAGCGATGACGGGGAGCGGTGACGGGGAGCGATGACGGAGAGCGATGACGGGAAGCGGTGATGGGGAGCGATGACGGGGAGCGATGACGGGGAGCGATGACGGGGAGCGATGACGGGGGGGGGATGACGGAGAGCGATGACGGAGGATGATGACGGGGAGCGATGACGGAGAGCGATGACGGAGAGCGATGACGGAGAGCGATGACGGAGAGCGATGACGGGGAGCGATGACGGAGAGCGATGACGGAGAGCGATGACGGAGAGCGATGACGGGGAGCGATGACGGGGAGCGATGACGGGGAGAGATGACGGGGAGCGATGACGGAGAGCGATGACAGGGAGCGATGACGGGTAGCGATGACGGAGAGCGATGACGGGGAGCGATGATGGGGAGCGATGACGGGGAGCGATGACGAAGAGCGATGACGGAGAGCGATGACGGGGAGCGATGACGGAGAGCGATGACGGGGGGGGGATGACGGAGAGCGATGACGGAGGATGATGACGGGGAGCGATGACGGAGAGCGATGACGGGGAGCGATGACGGGGAGCGATGACGGAGAGCGATGACGGGGAGCGATGACGGAGAGCGATGACGGGGAGCGATGACGGGGTGTGATGACGGAGAGCGATGACGGGGTGTGATGACGGAGAGCGATGACGTGGAGCGATGACGGAGAGTGATGACGGAGAGCGATGACGGGGAGCGATGACGGGGAGCGATGACGGAGATCGATGACGGAGAGCGATGACAGAGAGTGATTACGGAGAGCGATGACGGAGAGCGATGACGGAGAGCGTTGACGGAGACCGATGACGGGGAGCGATGACGGAGAGTGATGACGGAGAGCGATGATGGAGAGCGATGACGGGGAGCGATGACGGGGAGCGATGACGGAGAGCGATGACGGGGAGAGATGACGGGATGTGATGACGGGGAGCGATGACGGAGAGCGATGACGGGGAGCGATGACGGAGAGCGATGACGGGGAGCGATGACGGGGAGCGATGACGGGGAGCGACGACGGGGAGCGATGACGGAGAGTGATGACGGGGAGAGATGACGGGGTGTGATGGCGGGGAGCGATGACGAGGTGCGATGATGGAGAGTGATGACGGGGAGCGATGACGGGGAGCGATGACGGAGAGCGATGACGGGGAGCGATGACGGACAGCGATGACGGGGAGCGATGACGGGGTGTGATGGCGGGGAGTGATGACGGAGAGCGATGACGGAGAGCAATGACGGAGAGCGATGACGGAGAGCGATGACGGAGAGCGATGACTGAGAGCGATGACTGAGAGCGATGACGGAGAGCGATGACGGAGAGCGATGACGGAGAGCGATGACGGAGAGCGATGACGGGGAGCGATGACGGAGAGCAATGACGGAGAGCGATGACGGAGAGCGATGACGGAGAGCGATGACTGAGAGCGATGACGGAGAGCGATGACTGAGAGCGATGACGGGGAGCGATGACGGGGAGCGATGACGGGGAGCGATGACGGGGAGCGATGACGGGGAGCGATGACGGAGAGCGATGACGGAGAGCGATGACGGGGAGCGATGACGGAGAGCGATGACGTGGAGCGATGACGGAGAGTGATGACGGGGAGCGATGACGGAGAGTGATGACGGGGAGCGATGACGGGGAGCGATGACGGAGAGCGATGACGGGGAGGGATGACGGAGAGCGATGACGGAGAGTGATGACGGAGAGCGATGACGGAGATCGATGACGGAGAGCGATGACGGAGAGCGATGACGGGGAGCGATGACGGAGAGCGATGACGGGGAGCGATGACGGAGAGTGATGACGGGGAGCGATGACGGAGAGCGATGACGGCGAGCGATGACGGGGAACGATGACGGGGAGCGATGACGGGGAGCGATGACGGGGAGCAATGACGGAGAGTGATGACGGGGAGTGATGACGGGGAGCGATGACGGGGAGCGATGACGGGGAGCGATGACGGGGAGCAATGACGGAGAGTGATGACGGAGAGCGATGACGGGGAGCGATGACGGGGAGCGATGACGGGGAGCGATGATGGAGAGCGATGACGGAGAGCGATGACGGGGAGCGATGACGGGGAGCGATGACGGGGAGCGATGACGGGGAGCGATGACAGAGAGCGATGACAGAGAGCGATGACGGAGAGTGATGACGGAGAGTGATGACGGGGAGCGATGACGGGGAGCGATGACGGGGAGCGATGACGGAGAGCGATGACGGAGAGCGATGACGGGGAGCGATGACGGAGAGCGATGACGGAGAGCGATGATTGGGAGCGATGACGGAGAGCGATGACGGGAAGCGGTGATGGGGAGCGATGACGGAGAGCGATGATGGGGAGCGATGATGGGGAGCGATGACGGAGAGCGATGACGGAGAGCGATGACGGAGAGCGATGACGGGGAGCAATGACGGAGAGCGATGACGGAGAGCGATGACGGAGAGCGATGACGGAGAGCGATGACGGAGAGCAATGACGGAGAGCGATGACGGAGAGCGATGACGGAGAGCGATGACTGAGAGCGATGACTGAGAGCGATGACTGAGAGCGATGACGGAGAGCGATGACTGAGAGCGATGACGGGGAGCGATGACGGGGAGCGATGACGGGGAGCGATGACGGGGAGCGATGACGGGGAGCGATGACGGAGAGCGATGACGGAGAGCGATGACGGGGAGCGATGACGGGGTGTGATGACGGAGAGCGATGACGTGGAGCGATGACGGAGAGTGATGACGGGGAGCGATGACGGGGAGCGATGACGGAGAGCGATGACGGGGAGGGATGACAGGGATCGATGACGGAGAGCGATGACGGGGAGCGATGACGGAGAGCGATGACGGAGAGTGATGACGGAGAGCGATGACGGAGATCGATGACGGGGAGGGATGACAGGGATCGATGACGGAGAGCGATTACGGGGAGCAATGACGGAGAGCGATGACGGAGAGTGATGACGGGGAGGGATGACAGGGATCGATGACGGAGAGCGATTACGGGGAGCAATGACGGAGAGCGATGACGGAGAGTGATGACGGAGAGCGATGACGGAGATCGATGACGGAGAGCGATGACGGAGAGCGATGACGGGGAGCGATGACGGAGAGTGATGACGGGGAGCGATGACGGAGAGCGATGACGGCGAGCGATGACGGGGAACGATGACGGGGAGCGATGACGGGGAGCGATGACGGGGAGCAATGACGGAGAGTGATGACGGGGAGTGATGACAGGGAGCGATGACGGGGAGCGATGACGGGGAGCGATGATGGAGAGCGATGACGGGGAGCGATGACGGGGAGCGATGACAGAGAGCGATGACAGAGAGCGATGACGGAGAGTGATGACGGAGAGTGATGACGGGGAGCAATGACAGGGTGTGATGACGGAGAGCGATGACGGAGAGCGATGACGGGGAGCGATGACGGAGAGTGATGACGGAGAGCGATGATTGGGAGCGATGACGGAGAGCGATGATGGGGAGCGATGATGGGGAGCGATGACGGAGAGCGATGACGGAGAGCGATGACGGGGAGCAATGACGGAGAGCGATGACGGAGAGCGATGACGGAGAGCGATGACGGGGAGCGATGACGGGGAGCGATGACGGGGAGCGATGACGGAGAGCGATGACGGAGAGCGATGACGGAGAGCGATGACGGGGAACGATGACGGGGAGCGATGACGGGGAGCGATGACGGGGAGCAATGATGGAGAGTGATGACGGGGAGTGATGACGGGGAGCGATGACGGGGAGCGATGAAGGTGGAGCGATGACGGAGAGCGATGACGGAGAGCGATGACGGGGAGCGATGACGGGGAGCGATGACGGGGAGCGATGACGGGGAGCGATGACGGAGAGCGATGACGGGGAGCGATGACGGGGAGCGATGACAGAGAGCGATGACAGAGAGCGATGACAGAGAGCGATGACGGAGAGCGATGACAGAGAGCGATGACGGAGAGCGATGACGGGGAGCAATGACAGGGTGTGATGACGGAGAGCGATGACGGGGAGCGATGACGGGGAGCGATGACGGACAGCGATGATGGGGAGCGATGACGGAGAGCGATGATGGGGAGCGATGATGGGGAGCGATGACGGAGAGCGATGACGGAGAGCGATGACGGGGAGCAATGACGGAGAGCGATGACGGAGAGCGATGACGGAGAGCGATGACGGAGAGCGATGACGGGGAGCGATGACGGAGAGCGATGACGGGGAGCGATGACGGAGAGCGATGACGGGGAGCGATGACGGGGCGTGATGACGGAGAGCGATGACGGGGTGTGATGACGGGGAGCGATGACGGGGAGCGATGACGGAGATCGATGACGGAGAGCGATGACAGAGAGTGATTACGGAGAGCGATGACGGAGAGCGATGACGGAGAGCGTTGACGGAGACCGATGACGGGGAGCGATGACGGAGAGTGATGACGGAGAGCGATGATGGAGAGCGATGACGGAGAGCGATGACGGAGAGCGATGACGGGGAGCGATGACGGAGAGCGATGACGGGGAGAGATGACGGGATGTGATGGCGGGGAGCGATGATGGAGAGTGATGACGGGGAGCGACGACGGCGGGCGATGACGGAGAGCGATGACGGGGAGCGATGACGGGGAGCGATGACGGGGAGCGACGACGGGGAGCGATGACGGAGAGTGATGACGGGGAGAGATGACGGGGTGTGATGACGAGGTGCGATGATGGAGAGTGATGACGGGGAGCGATGACGGAGAGCGATGACGGAGAGCGATGACGGGGAGCGATGACGGACAGCGATGACGGGGAGCGATGACGGGGTGTGATGGCGGGGAGCGATGACGGGGAGCGATGACGGAGAGCGATGACGGGGAGCGATGACGGAGAGCGATGACGGGGAGCGATGACGGACAGCGATGACGGGGAGCGATGACGGGGTGTGATGGCGGGGAGCGATGACGGGGAGCGATGACAGAGAGTTATGGCGGGGAGTGATGACGGAGAGCGATGACGGAGAGCAATGATGGAGAGCGATGACGGAGAGCGATGACGGAGAGCGATGACTGAGAGCGATGACTGAGAGCGATGACGGAGAGCGATGACTGAGAGCGATGACGGAGAACGATGACGGAGAGCGATGACTGAGAGCGATGACGGGGAGCGATGACGGGGAGCGATGACGGGGAGCGATGACGGGGAGCGATGACGGGGAGCGATGACGGGGAGCGATGACGGGGTGTGATGACGGAGAGCGATGACGTGGAGCGATGACGGAGAGTGATGACGGGGAGCGATGACGGAGAGTGATGACGGGGAGCGATGACGGGGAGCGATGACGGAGAGCGATGACGGGGAGGGATGACAGGGATCGATGACGGAGAGCGATTACGGGGAGCGATGACGGAGAGCGATGACGGAGAGTGATGACGGAGAGCGATGACGGAGATCGATGACGGAGAGCGATGACAGAGAGCGATTACGGAGAGCGATGACGGAGAGCGATGACGGAGAGCGTTGACGGAGACCGATGACGGGGAGCGATGACGGAGAGTGATGACGGAGAGCGATGACGGAGAGCGATGACGGGGAGCGATGACGGAGAGCGATGACGGAGAGCGATGACGGGGAGCGATGACGGAGAGCGATGACGGGGAGAGATGACGGGGTGTGATGGCGGAGAGTGATGACGGGGAGCGACGACGGCGGGCGATGACGGAGAGCGATGATGGGGAGCGATGACGGGGAGCGATGACGGGGAGCGACAACGGGGAGCGATGACGGAGAGTGATGACGGGGAGAGATGACGGGGTGTAATGGCGGGGAGCGATGACGAGGTGCGATGATGGAGAGTGATGACGGGGAGAGATGACGGAGAGCGATGACGGGGAGCGATGACGGGGTGTGATGGCGGGGAGCGATGACGGAGAGCGATGACAGGGAGCGATGACGGAGAGCGATGACGGGGAGCGATGACGGGGTGTGATGGCGGGGAGCGATGACGGGGAGCGATGACAGAGAGTTATGGCGGGGAGTGATGACGGAGAGCGATGACGGAGAGCAATGACGGAGAGCGATGACGGAGAGCGATGACGGAGAGCGATGACGGAGAGCGATGACTGAGAGCGATGACGGAGAGCGATGACTGAGAGCGATGACGGAGAGCGATGACGGAGAGTGATGACGGAGAGCGATGACGGGGAGCGATGACGGACAGCGATGACGGGGAGCGATAACGGGGAGCGATGACGGAGAGCGAGGACGGGGAACGAGGACGGAGAGCGTTGACGGAGAGCGTTGACGGAGAGCGATGACAGAGAGCGATGACGGAGAGCGATGACGGGGAGCGATGAAGGGGAGAGATGACGGAGAGCGAGGACGGGGAACGAGGATGGAGAGCGTTGACGGAGAGCGTTGACGGAGAGCGATGACGGGGAGCGATGACGGGGAGCGATGACGGAGAGTGATGACGGGGAGCGATGACGGAGAGCGATGACGGGGTGCGATGACGGAGAACGATGACGGGGAGCGATGACGGCGAGCGATGACGGGGAGCGATGACGGAGAGTGACGACGGAGAGTGATGACGGAGAGTGATGACGGGGAGCAATGACGGAGAGCGATGACGGAGAGCGATGACGGAGAGCGATGACGGGGTGTGATGACGGAGAGTGATGACGGGGAGTGATGACGGGGAGCGATGATGGAGAGCAATGACGGAGAGCGATGACGGAGAGCGATGACTGAGAGCGATGACTGAGAGCGATGACTGAGAGCGATGACGGAGAGCGATGACTGAGAGCGATGACGGGGAGCGATGACGGGGAGCGATGACGGGGAGCGATGACGGGGAGCGATGACGGGGAGCGATGACGGAGAGCGATGACGGAGAGCGATGACGGGGAGCGATGACGGGGTGTGATGACGGAGAGCGATGACGTGGAGCGATGACGGAGAGTGATGACGGGGAGCGATGACGGGGAGCGATGACGGAGAGCGATGACGGGGAGGGATGACAGGGATCGATGACGGAGAGCGATGACGGGGAGCGATGACGGAGAGCGATGACGGAGAGTGATGACGGAGAGCGATGACGGAGATCGATGACGGGGAGGGATGACAGGGATCGATGACGGAGAGCGATTACGGGGAGCAATGACGGAGAGCGATGACGGAGAGTGATGACGGGGAGGGATGACAGGGATCGATGACGGAGAGCGATTACGGGGAGCAATGACGGAGAGCGATGACGGAGAGTGATGACGGAGAGCGATGACGGAGATCGATGACGGAGAGCGATGACGGAGAGCGATGACGGGGAGCGATGACGGAGAGTGATGACGGGGAGCGATGACGGAGAGCGATGACGGCGAGCGATGACGGGGAACGATGACGGGGAGCGATGACGGGGAGCGATGACGGGGAGCAATGACGGAGAGTGATGACGGGGAGTGATGACAGGGAGCGATGACGGGGAGCGATGACGGGGAGCGATGATGGAGAGCGATGACGGGGAGCGATGACGGGGAGCGATGACAGAGAGCGATGACAGAGAGCGATGACGGAGAGTGATGACGGAGAGTGATGACGGGGAGCAATGACAGGGTGTGATGACGGAGAGCGATGACGGAGAGCGATGACGGGGAGCGATGACGGAGAGTGATGACGGAGAGCGATGATTGGGAGCGATGACGGAGAGCGATGATGGGGAGCGATGATGGGGAGCGATGACGGAGAGCGATGACGGAGAGCGATGACGGGGAGCAATGACGGAGAGCGATGACGGAGAGCGATGACGGAGAGCGATGACGGGGAGCGATGACGGGGAGCGATGACGGGGAGCGATGACGGAGAGCGATGACGGAGAGCGATGACGGAGAGCGATGACGGGGAACGATGACGGGGAGCGATGACGGGGAGCGATGACGGGGAGCAATGATGGAGAGTGATGACGGGGAGTGATGACGGGGAGCGATGACGGGGAGCGATGAAGGTGGAGCGATGACGGAGAGCGATGACGGAGAGCGATGACGGGGAGCGATGACGGGGAGCGATGACGGGGAGCGATGACGGGGAGCGATGACGGAGAGCGATGACGGGGAGCGATGACGGGGAGCGATGACAGAGAGCGATGACAGAGAGCGATGACAGAGAGCGATGACGGAGAGCGATGACAGAGAGCGATGACGGAGAGCGATGACGGGGAGCAATGACAGGGTGTGATGACGGAGAGCGATGACGGGGAGCGATGACGGGGAGCGATGACGGACAGCGATGATGGGGAGCGATCACGGAGAGCGATGATGGGGAGCGATGATGGGGAGCGATGACGGAGAGCGATGACGGAGAGCGATGACGGGGAGCAATGACGGAGAGCGATGACGGAGAGCGATGACGGAGAGCGATGACGGAGAGCGATGACGGGGAGCGATGACGGAGAGCGATGACGGGGAGCGATGACGGAGAGCGATGACGGGGAGCGATGACGGGGCGTGATGACGGAGAGCGATGACGGGGTGTGATGACGGGGAGCGATGACGGGGAGCGATGACGGAGATCGATGACGGAGAGCGATGACAGAGAGTGATTACGGAGAGCGATGACGGAGAGCGATGACGGAGAGCGTTGACGGAGACCGATGACGGGGAGCGATGACGGAGAGTGATGACGGAGAGCGATGATGGAGAGCGATGACGGAGAGCGATGACGGAGAGCGATGACGGGGAGCGATGACGGAGAGCGATGACGGGGAGAGATGACGGGATGTGATGGCGGGGAGCGATGATGGAGAGTGATGACGGGGAGCGACGACGGCGGGCGATGACGGAGAGCGATGACGGGGAGCGATGACGGGGAGCGATGACGGGGAGCGACGACGGGGAGCGATGACGGAGAGTGATGACGGGGAGAGATGACGGGGTGTGATGACGAGGTGCGATGATGGAGAGTGATGACGGGGAGCGATGACGGAGAGCGATGACGGAGAGCGATGACGGGGAGCGATGACGGACAGCGATGACGGGGAGCGATGACGGGGTGTGATGGCGGGGAGCGATGACGGGGAGCGATGACGGAGAGCGATGACGGGGAGCGATGACGGAGAGCGATGACGGGGAGCGATGACGGACAGCGATGACGGGGAGCGATGACGGGGTGTGATGGCGGGGAGCGATGACGGGGAGCGATGACAGAGAGTTATGGCGGGGAGTGATGACGGAGAGCGATGACGGAGAGCAATGACGGAGAGCGATGACGGAGAGCGATGACGGAGAGCGATGACTGAGAGCGATGACTGAGAGCGATGACGGAGAGCGATGACTGAGAGCGATGACGGAGAACGATGACGGAGAGCGATGACTGAGAGCGATGACGGGGAGCGATGACGGGGAGCGATGACGGGGAGCGATGACGGGGAGCGATGACGGGGAGCGATGACGGGGAGCGATGACGGGGTGTGATGACGGAGAGCGATGACGTGGAGCGATGACGGAGAGTGATGACGGGGAGCGATGACGGAGAGTGATGACGGGGAGCGATGACGGGGAGCGATGACGGAGAGCGATGACGGGGAGGGATGACAGGGATCGATGACGGAGAGCGATTACGGGGAGCGATGACGGAGAGCGATGACGGAGAGTGATGACGGAGAGCGATGACGGAGATCGATGACGGAGAGCGATGACAGAGAGCGATTACGGAGAGCGATGACGGAGAGCGATGACGGAGAGCGTTGACGGAGACCGATGACGGGGAGCGATGACGGAGAGTGATGACGGAGAGCGATGACGGAGAGCGATGACGGGGAGCGATGACGGAGAGCGATGACGGAGAGCGATGACGGGGAGCGATGACGGAGAGCGATGACGGGGAGAGATGACGGGGTGTGATGGCGGAGAGTGATGACGGGGAGCGACGACGGCGGGCGATGACGGAGAGCGATGATGGGGAGCGATGACGGGGAGCGATGACGGGGAGCGACAACGGGGAGCGATGACGGAGAGTGATGACGGGGAGAGATGACGGGGTGTAATGGCGGGGAGCGATGACGAGGTGCGATGATGGAGAGTGATGACGGGGAGAGATGACGGAGAGCGATGACGGGGAGCGATGACGGGGTGTGATGGCGGGGAGCGATGACGGAGAGCGATGACAGGGAGCGATGACGGAGAGCGATGACGGGGAGCGATGACGGGGTGTGATGGCGGGGAGCGATGACGGGGAGCGATGACAGAGAGTTATGGCGGGGAGTGATGACGGAGAGCGATGACGGAGAGCAATGACGGAGAGCGATGACGGAGAGCGATGACGGAGAGCGATGACGGAGAGCGATGACTGAGAGCGATGACGGAGAGCGATGACTGAGAGCGATGACGGAGAGCGATGACGGAGAGTGATGACGGAGAGCGATGACGGGGAGCGATGACGGACAGCGATGACGGGGAGCGATAACGGGGAGCGATGACGGAGAGCGAGGACGGGGAACGAGGACGGAGAGCGTTGACGGAGAGCGTTGACGGAGAGCGATGACAGAGAGCGATGACGGAGAGCGATGACGGGGAGCGATGAAGGGGAGAGATGACGGAGAGCGAGGACGGGGAACGAGGATGGAGAGCGTTGACGGAGAGCGTTGACGGAGAGCGATGACGGGGAGCGATGACGGGGAGCGATGACGGAGAGTGATGACGGGGAGCGATGACGGAGAGCGATGACGGGGTGCGATGACGGAGAACGATGACGGGGAGCGATGACGGCGAGCGATGACGGGGAGCGATGACGGAGAGTGACGACGGAGAGTGATGACGGAGAGTGATGACGGGGAGCAATGACGGAGAGCGATGACGGAGAGCGATGACGGAGAGCGATGACGGGGTGTGATGACGGAGAGTGATGACGGGGAGTGATGACGGGGAGCGATGATGGAGAGCAATGACGGAGAGCGATGACGGAGAGCGATGACGGAGAGCGATGACGGGGAGCGATGACGGGGAGCGATGACGGAGAGCGATGACAGGGTGTGATGACGGAGAGTAATGACGGGGAGCGATGACGGAGAGCGATGACGGAGAACGATGACGGGGAGCGATGACGGGGAGCGATGACGGAGCGCCATGACGGAGAGCGATGACGGAGAGCGATGGCGGGGAGCGATGACGGAGAGCGATGATGGGGAGCGATGACGGGGAGCGATGACGGGGAGCGATGACGGGGAGCGATGACGGAGAGCGATGACAGGGTGTGATGACGGAGTGTAATGACGGGGAGCGATGACGGAGAGCGATGACGGAGAGCGATGACGGGGAGCGATGACGAGGAGCGATGACGGAGCGCGATGACGGAGAGCGATGACGGAGAGCGATGGCGGGGAGCGATGACGGAGAGCGATGACGGGGAGCGGTGACGGGGAGCGATGACGGAGAGCGATGACGGGAAGCGGTGATGGGGAGCGATGACGGGGAGAGATGACGGAGAGTGATGACGGCGAGCGATGACGGAGAGCGATGACGGAGAGTGATGACGGGGAGCGATGACGGGGAGCGATGACGGAGAGCGATGACGGAGAGTGATGACGGGGAGCGATGACGGGGAGCGATGACGGAGAGCGATGACGGAGAGCAATGACGGAGAGCGATGACGGGGAGCGATGACGGGGAGCGATGACGGGGAGAGATGACGGGGAGCGATGACGGAGAGCGATGACAGGGAGCGATGACGGGTAGCGATGACGGAGAGCGATGACGGGGAGCGATGACGGAGAGCGATGACGGGGAGTGATGACAGAGAGCGATGACGGAGAGCGATGACGGAGAGCGATGACGGGGGGGGATGACGGAGAGCGATGACGGAGAGTGATGACGGGGAGCGATGACGGAGAGCGATGACGGGGAGCGATGACGGGGAGCGATGATGGAGATCGATGACGGAGAGTGATGACGGGGAGCGATGACGGAGAGCGATGAAGGGGAGCGATGACGGGGAGCGATGACGGAGAGCGATGACGGGGTGTGATGACGGAGAGCGATGACGGGGTGTGATGACAGAGAGCGATGACGGGGGGGGATGACGGAGAGCGATGACGGAGGGTGATGACGGGGAGCGATGACGGGGAGCGATGACGGGGAGCGATGACGGAGAGCGATGACGGGGAGCGATGACGGAGAGTGATGACGGGGAGAGATGGCGGGGTGTGATGGCGGGGAACGATGACGGAGAGTGATGACGGGGAGCGACGACGGCGGGCGATGACGGAGAGCGATGACGGGGAGCGATGACGGGGAGCGATGACGGGGAGCGACGACGGGCAGCGATGACGGGGAGCGATAACGGGGAGCGATGACGGAGAGCGAGGACGGGGAACGAGGACGGAGAGCGTTGACGGAGAGCGATGACGGAGAGCGATGACGGGGAGCGATGACAGAGAGCGATGACGGAGAGCGATGACGGGGAGCGATGAAGGGGAGAGATGACGGAGAGCGAGGACGGGGAACGAGGATGGAGAGCGTTGACGGAGAGCGTTGACGGAGAGCGATAACGGGGAGCGATGACGGGGAGCGATGACGGAGAGTGATGACGGGGAGCGATGACGGAGAGCGATGACGGAGAGTGATGACGGAGAGTGATGACGGAGAGTGATGACGGGGTGCGATGACGGAGAACGATGACGGGGAGCGATGACGGCGAGCGATGACGGGGAGCGATGACGGAGAGTGACGACGGAGAGTGATGACGGAGAGTGATGACGGGGAGCGATGACGGGGAGCGATGACGGAGAGCGATGACAGGGTGTGATGACGGAGAGTAATGACGGGGAGCGATGACGGAGAGCGATGACGGAGAACGATGACGGGGAGCGATGACTGAGAGCGATGACGGGGAGCGATGACGGGGAGCGATGACGGAGAGCGATGACAGGGTGTGATGACGGAGAGTAATGACGGGGAGCGATGACGGAGAGCGATGACGGAGAACGATGACGGGGAGCGATGACGGGGAGCGATGACGGAGCGCCATGACGGAGAGCGATGACGGAGAGCGATGGCGGGGAGCGATGACGGAGAGCGATGACGGGGAGCGGTGACGGGGAGCGATGACGGAGAGCGATGACGGGAAGCGGTGATGGGGAGCGATGACGGAGAGCGATGACGGGGTGTGATGACGGAGAGTGATGACGGAGAGCAATGACGGAGAGCGATGACGGAGAGCGATGACGGAGAGCGATGACTGAGAGCGATGACGGAGAGCGATGACGGGGAGCGATGACGGGGAGCGATGACGGGGAGCGATGACGGAGAGCGATGACGGGGTGTGATGACGGAGAGTGATGACGGAGAGTGATGACGGGGAGCGATGATGGAGAGCAATGACGGAGAGCGATGACGGAGAGCGATGACGGAGAGCGATGACGGGGAGCGATGACGGGGAGCGATGACGGAGAGCGATGACAGGGTGTGATGACGGAGAGTAATGACGGGGAGCGATGACGGAGAGCGATGACGGAGAACGATGACGGGGAGCGATGACGGGGAGCGATGACGGAGCGCCATGACGGAGAGCGATGACGGAGAGCGATGGCGGGGAGCGATGACGGAGAGCGATGACGGGGAGCGGTGACGGGGAGCGATGACGGAGAGCGATGACGGGAAGCGGTGATGGGGAGCGATGACGGGGAGCGATGACGGGGAGCGATGACGGGGAGCGATGACGGAGAGCGATGACAGGGTGTGATGACGGAGAGTAATGACGGGGAGCGATGACGGAGAGCGATGACGGAGAGCGATGACGGGGAGCGATGACGAGGAGCGATGACGGAGCGCGATGACGGAGAGCGATGACGGAGAGCGATGGCGGGGAGCGATGACGGAGAGCGATGACGGGGAGCGGTGACGGGGAGCGATGACGGAGAGCGATGACGGGAAGCGGTGATGGGGAGCGATGACGGGGAGAGATGACGGAGAGTGATGACGGCGAGCGATGACGGAGAGCGATGACGGGGAGCGATGACGGAGAGCGATGACGGGGAGCGATGACGGGGAGCGATGACGGAGAGCGATGACGGGGAGCGATGACGGGGAGCGATGACGGGGAGAGATGACGGGGAGCGATGACGGAGAGCGATGACAGGGAGCGATGACGGGTAGCGATGACGGGTAGCGATGACGGGGAGCGATGACGGGGAGCGATGACGGGGAGCGATGACGGGGAGCGATGACGGAGAGCGATGACGGGGAGCGATGAAGGGGAGCGATGACGGAGAGCGATGATGGAGAGCGATGACGGGGAGCGATGACGGAGAGAGATGACGGGGAGCGATGACGGAGAGCGATGACGAAGAGCGATGACGGAGAGCGATGACGGGGAGCGATGACGGAGAGCGATGACGGGGGGGGGATGACGGAGAGCGATGACGGAGGATGATGACGGGGAGCGATGACGGGGAGCGATGACGGGGAGCGATGACGGGGAGTGATGACAGAGAGCGATGACGGAGAGCGATGACGGAGAGCGATGACGGGGGGGGATGACGGAGAGCGATGACGGAGAGTGATGACGGGGAGCGATGACGGAGAGTGATGACGGGGAGCGATGACGGGGAGCGATGATGGAGATCGATGACGGAGAGTGATGACGGGGAGCGATGACGGAGAGCGATGACGGGGTGTGATGACGGGGAGCGATGATGGAGATCGATGACGGAGAGTGATGACGGGGAGCGATGACGGAGAGCGATGACGGAGAGTGATGACGGAGAGCGATGACGGAGAGCGATGACGGGGAGCGATGACGGGGAGCGATGATGGAGATCGATGACGGAGAGTGATGACGGGGAGCGATGACGGAGAGCGATGACGGGGTGTGATGACGGGGAGCGATGAAGGGGAGCGATGACGGGGAGCGATGACGGAGAGCGATGACGGGGTGTGATGACGGAGAGCGATGACGGGGGGGGATGACGGAGAGCGATGACGGAGGGTGATGACGGGGAGCGATGACGGGGGGGGATGACGGAGAGCGATGACGGAGGGTGATGACGGGGAGCGATGATGGAGAGCGATGACGGGGAGCGATGACGGGGAGCGATGACGGAGAGCGATGACGGGGAGCGATGACGGAGAGTGATGACGGGGAGAGATGGCGGGGTGTGATGGCGGGGAACGATGACGGAGAGTGATGACGGGGAGCGACGACGGCGGGCGAGGACGGAGAGCGATGACGGGGAGCGATGACGGGGAGCGATGACGGGGAGCGACGACGGGGAGCGATGACGGAGAGTGATGACGGAGAGCGATGACGGGGAGTGATGACGGGGAGCGATGGCGGGGAGCGATGACGGGGTGTGATGACGGGGAGCGATGACGGAGAGTGATGACGGGGAGAGATGACGGGGTGTGATGGCGGGGAGCGATGACGAGGTGCGATGATGGAGAGTGATGACGGGGAGAGATGACGGAGAGCGATGACAGGGAGCGATAACGGAGAGCGACGACGGGGAGCGATGACGGGGTGTGATGGCGGGGAGCGATGACGGGGAGCGATGACAGAGAGTTATGGCGGGGAGTGATGACTGAGAGCGATGACGGGGAGCGATGACAGGGAGCGATGACGGAGAGCGATGACGGAGAGCGATGACGGGGAGCGATGACGGACAGCGATGACGGGGAGCGATGACGGGGTGTGATGGCGGGGAGCGATGACGGGGAGCGATGACAGAGAGTTATGGCGGGGAGTGATGACGGGGAGCGATGACGGAGAGCAATGACGGAGAGCGATGACGGAGAGCGATGACGGAGAGCGATGACGGAGAGCGATGACTGAGAGCGATGACGGAGAGCGATGACTGAGAGCGATGACGGAGAGCGATGACTGAGAGCGATGACGGGGAGCGATGACGGGGAGCGATGACGGAGAGCGATGACGGAGAGCGATGACGGGGAGCGATGACGGGGAGCGATGACGGAGAGCGATGACTGAGAGCGATGACGGAGAGCGATGACTGAGAGCGATGACGGGGAGCGATGACGGGGAGCGATGATGGAGAGCGATGACTGAGAGCGATGACGGAGAGCGATGACTGAGAGCGATGACGGGGAGCGATGACGGGGAGCGATGACGGAGAGCGATGACGGAGAGCGATGACGGGGAGCGATGACGGACAGCGATGACGGGGAGCGATGACGGAGAGCGATGACGGGGAGCGGTGACGGGGAGCGATGACGGAGAGCGATGACGGGAAGCGGTGATGGGGAGCGATGACGGGGAGCGATGACGGAGAGCGATGACGGAGAGCGATGACGGGGAGCGATGACGGAGAGCGATGACAGGGTGTGATGACGGAGAGTAATGACGGTGAGCGATGACGGAGAGCGATGACGGAGAGCGATGACGGGGAGCGATGACGGGGAGCGATGACGGAGCGCGATGACGGAGAGCGATGACGGAGAGCGATGGCGGGGAGCGATGACGGAGAGCGATGACGGGGAGCGGTGACGGGGAGCGATGACGGAGAGCGATGACGGGAAGCGGTGATGGGGAGCGATGACGGGGAGCGATGACGGGGAGCGATGACGGGGAGCGATGACGGAGAGCGATGACAGGGTGTGATGACGGAGAGTAATGACGGGGAGCGATGACGGAGAGCGATGACGGAGAGCGATGACGGGGAGCGATGACGGGGGGGGATGACGGAGAGCGATGACGGAGAGCGATGACGGGGAGTGATGACAGAGAGCGATGACGGAGAGCGATGACGGAGAGCGATGACGGGGGGGGATGACGGAGAGCGATGACGGAGAGTGATGACGGGGAGCGATGACGGAGAGCGATGACGGGGAGCGATGACGGAGAGCGATGACGGAGAGCGATGACGGAGAGCGATGACGGGGAGCGATGACGGAGAGCGATGACGGGGAGCGATGACGGGGAGCGATGACGGGGGGGGATGACGGAGAGCGATGACGGAGGGTGATGACGGGGAGCGATGACGGGGAGCGATGACGGGGAGCGATGACGGAGAGCGATGACGGGGAGCGATGACGGAGAGTGATGACGGGGAGAGATGGCGGGGTGTGATGGCGGGGAGCGACGACGGAGAGTGATGACGGGGAGCGACGACGGCGGGCGATGACGGAGAGCGATGACGGGGAGCGATGACGGGGAGCGATGACGGCGAGCGATGACGGGGAGCGACGACGGGGAGCGATGACGGAGAGTGATGACGGGGAGAGATGACGGGGTGTGATGGCGGGGAGCGATGACGAGGTGCGATGACAGGGAGCGATGACGGGGAGCGATGACGGAGAGCGATGACAGGGTGTGATGACGGAGAGTAATGACGGGGAGCGATGACGGAGAGCGATGACGGAGAGCGATGACGGGGAGCGATGACGGGGAGCGATGACGGAGCGCGATGACGGAGAGCGATGACGGAGAGCGATGGCGGGGAGCGATGACGGAGAGCGATGACGGGGAGCGGTGACGGGGAGCGATGACGGAGAGCGATGACGGGAAGCGGTGATGGGGAGCGATGACGGGGAGCGATGACGGGGAGCGATGACGGGGAGCGATGACGGAGAGCGATGACAGGGTGTGATGACGGAGAGTAATGACGGGGAGCGATGACGGAGAGCGATGACGGAGAGCGATGACGGGGAGCGATGACGAGGAGCGATGACGGAGCGCGATGACGGAGAGCGATGACGGAGAGCGATGGCGGGGAGCGATGACGGAGAGCGATGACGGGGAGCGGTGACGGGGAGCGATGACGGAGAGCGATGACGGGAAGCGGTGATGGGGAGCGATGACGGGGAGAGATGACGGAGAGTGATGACGGCGAACGATGACGGAGAGCGATGACGGAGAGTGATGACGGGGAGCGATGACTGAGAGCGATGACGGGGAGCGATGACGGCGAGCGATGACGGGGAGCGATGACGGAGAGCGATGACGGAGAGTGATGACAGGGAGCGATGACGGGGAGCGATGACGGAGAGTGATGATGGGGAGCGATGACGGAGAGTGATGACGGGGAGCGATGACGGAGAGCGATGACGGGGAGCGATGACGGCGAGCGATGACGGGGAGCGATGACGGAGAGCGATGACGGAGAGTGATGACAGGGAGCGATGACGGGGAGCGATGACGGAGAGCAATGACAGGGAGCGATGACGGAGAGCGATGACGGGGAGCGATGACGGGGTGTGATGGCGGGGAGCGATGACGGGGAGCGATGACAGAGAGTTATGGCGGGGAGTGATGACGGGGAGCGATGACGGAGAGCAATGACGGAGAGCGATGACGGAGAGCGATGACTGAGAGCGATGACGGAGAGCGATGACTGAGAGCGATGACGGAGAGCGATGACGGAGAGTGATGACGGAGAGCGATGACGGGGAGCGATGACGGACAGCGATGACGGGGAGCGATGACGGAGAGCGATGACGGGGAGCGGTGACGGGGAGCGATGACGGAGAGCGATGACGGGAAGCGGTGATGGGGAGCGATGACGGGGAGCGATGACGGAGAGCGATGACGGAGAGCGATGACGGGGAGCGATGACGGAGAGCGATGACAGGGTGTGATGACGGAGAGTAATGACGGTGAGCGATGACGGAGAGCGATGACGGAGAGCGATGACGGGGAGCGATGACGGGGAGCGATGACGGAGCGCGATGACGGAGAGCGATGACGGAGAGCGATGGCGGGGAGCGATGACGGAGAGCGATGACGGGGAGCGGTGACGGGGAGCGATGACGGAGAGCGATGACGGGAAGCGGTGATGGGGAGCGATGACGGGGAGCGATGACGGGGAGCGATGACGGGGAGCGATGACGGAGAGCGATGACAGGGTGTGATGACGGAGAGTAATGACGGGGAGCGATGACGGAGAGCGATGACGGAGAGCGATGACGGGGAGCGATGACGAGGAGCGATGACGGAGCGCGATGACGGAGAGCGATGACGGAGAGCGATGGCGGGGAGCGATGACGGAGAGCGATGACGGGGAGCGGTGACGGGGAGCGATGACGGAGAGCGATGACGGGAAGCGGTGATGGGGAGTGATGACGGGGAGAGATGACGGAGAGTGATGACGGCGAGCGATGACGGAGAGCGATGACGGGGAGCGATGACGGAGAGCGATGACGGAGAGCGATGACGGAGAGCGATGACGGGGAGCGATGACGGGGAGCGATGACGGGGAGCGATGAAGGGGAGCGATGACGGAGAGCGATGACGGAGAGCGATGACGGGGAGCGATGACGGAGAGCGATGACGAAGAGCGATGACGGAGAGCGATGACGGGGAGCGATGACGGAGAGCGATGACGGGGGGGGATGACGGAGAGCGATGACGGAGGGTGATGACGGGGAGCGATGACGAGAGCGATGACGGGGAGTGATGACAGAGAGCGATGACGGAGAGCGATGACGGAGAGCGATGACGGGGGGGGATGACGGAGAGCGATGACGGAGAGTGATGACGGGGAGCGATGACGGAGAGCGATGACGGGGAGCGATGACGGAGAGCGATGATGGAGATCGATGATGGAGAGTGATGACGGGGAGCGATGACGGAGAGCGATGACGGGGAGCGATGACGGGGAGCGATGACGGAGAGCGATGACGGGGTGTGATGACGGAGAGCGATGACGGGGTGTGATGACGGAGAGCGATGACGGGGGGGGATGACGGAGAGCGATGACGGGGAGCGATGACGGGGAGCGATGACGGAGAGCGATGACGGGGAGCGATGACGGAGAGTGATGACGGGGAGAGATGGCGGGGTGTGATGGCGGGGAGCGACGACGGAGAGTGATGACGGGGAGCGACGACGGCGGGCTATGACGGAGAGCGATGACGGGGAGCGATGACGGCGAGCGATGACGGGGAGCGACGACGGGGAGCGATGACGGAGAGCGATGACGGAGAGTGATGACGGGGAGAGATGACGGGGTGTGATGGCGGGGAGCGATGACGAGGTGCGATGATGGAGAGTGATGAAAGGGTGCAACGACGGGGAGCGATGACGGAGAGCGATGACGGAGAGCGACGACGGGGAGCGATGACGGGGAGCGATGACGGGGAGCGATGACGGAGAGCGATGACAGAGAGTTATGGCGGGGAGGGATGGCGGGGAGGGATGACAGAGAGCGATGACGGAGAGCAATGACGGAGAGCGATGACGGAGAGCGATGACGGAGAGCGATGACTGAGAGCGATGACTGAGAGCGATGACGGAGAGCGATGACGGAGAGCGATGACGGGGAGCGATGACGGGGAGCGATGATGGAGAGCGATGACGGAGAGCGATGACGGGGAGCGATGACGGAGAGCGATGGCGGAGAGCGATGACGGAGAGCGATGACGGAGAGTGATGACGGGGAGCGATGACGGAGAGCGATGACGGAGAGCGATGACGGGGAGCGATGACGGGGAGCGATGACGGAGAGCGATGACGGGGAACGATGACGGAGAGCGTTGACGGAGAGCGTTGACGGAGAGCGATGATGGGGAGCGATGACGGAGAGCGATGACGGAGAGCGATGACGGGGAGCGATGACGGAGACCGATGACGGGGAGCGGTGACGGGGAGCGATGACGGAGAGCAATGACGGGAAGCGGTGATGGGGAGCGATGACGGTGAGCGATGACGGAGAGCGATGACTGAGAGCGATGACGGAGAGTGATGACGGGGAGCGATGACGGAGAGCGATGACTGAGAGCGATGACGGAGAGTGATGACGGGGAGCGATGGCGGGGAGCGATGACGGAGAGCGATGACGGAGAGCGATGACGGAGAGCGATGACGGGGAGCGATGACGGGGTGCGATGGCGAGGAGCGATGACGGAGAGCGATGACGGGGAGCGATGATGGAGAGCGATGCCGGGGAGCGATGACGGGGAGCGATGACAGGGAGCGATGACGGGGAGCGATGACGGAGAGCGATGACGGGGAGCGATGACGGGAATTGATGACGGGGAGCGATGACGGAGAGCGATGACGGGGAGCGATGACGGGGAGCGGTGATAGTGAGCGATGACGGGGTGTGATGACGGGGTGCGATGGCGGGGAGCGATGACGGAGAGCGATGACGGGGTGCGATGGCGGGGAGCGATGATGGAGAGCGATGACGGGGAGTGATGACGGGGAGCGATGACGGGGTGCGATGGCGGGGAGCGATGACGGAGAGCGATGATGGGGAGCGATGACAGAGAGCGATGACGGGGAGCGATGACGGAGAGTGATGACGGAGAGCGATGACGGGGAGTGATGACAGAGAGCGATGACGGAGAGCGATGACGGAGAGCGATGACGGGGGTGGATGACGGAGAGCGATGACGGAGAGTGATGACGGGGAGCGATGCCGGAGAGCGATGACGGGGAGCGATGACGGAGAGTGATGATGGAGATCGATGACGGAGAGTGATGACGGGGTGCGATGACGGAGAGCGATGACGGGGAGCAATTACGGGGAGCGATGACGGAGAGCGATGACGGGGTGTGATGACGGAGAGCGATGACGGGGTGTGATGACGGAGAGTGATGACGGGGAGCGATGACGGAGAGCGATGACGGAGAGTGATGACGGAGAGCGATGACGGAGAGTGATGACGGAGAGTGATGACAGAGAGCGATGACGGAGAGCGATGACGGGGAGCGATGACGGAGAGCGATGACGGAGAGCGATGACGGAGAGTGATGACGGAGAGTGATGACAGAGAGCGATGACGGAGAGCGATGACGGGGAGCGATGACGGAGAGCGATGACGGAGAGCGATGAAGGGGAGCAATGACAGAGAGCGATGACGGAGAGCGATGACGGGGAGCGATGACGGAGAGTGATGACGGTGAGCGATGACGGGGAGCGATGACGGAGAGTGATGACGGGGAGCGATGACGGAGAGTGATGACGGAGAGCGATGACGGGGAGCGATGACGGAGAGCGATGACTGAGAGCGATGACGGAGAGTGATGACGGGGAGCGATGACGGAGAGCGATGACTGAGAGCGATGACGGAGAGCGATGACGGGGAGCGATGACGGAGAGCGATGACGGATAGTGATGACTGAGAGCGATGACTGAGAGCTATGACGGAGAGCGATGACGGGGAGCGGTGATGGGGAGCGATGACGGAGAGCGATGACGGGAAGCGGTGATGGGGAGCGATGACGGGGACCGATGACGGGGAGCGATGACGGGGAGCGATGACGGAGAGCGATGACAGGGTGTGATGACGGAGAGTAATGACGGGGAGCGATGACGGAGAGCGATGACGGAGAGCGATGACGGGGAGCGATGACGAGGAGCGATGACGAGGAGCGATGACGGAGCGCGATGACGGAGAGCGATGACGGAGAGCGATGGCGGGGAGCGATGACGGAGAGCGATGACGGGGAGCGGTGACGGGGAGCGATGACGGAGAGCGATGACGGGAAGCGGTGATGGGGAGCGATGACGGGGAGAGATGACGGAGAGTGATGACGGCGAGCGATGACGGAGAGCGATGACGGAGAGCGATGACGGGGAGCGATGACGGAGAGCGATGACGGAGAGCGATGACGGAGAGCGATGACGGGGAGCGATGACGGGAAGAGATGACGGGGAGCGATGACGGAGAGCGATGACGGAGAGCGATGACGGGGAGCGATGACGGGGAGCGATGACGGAGAGCGATGACGGGGAGCGATGACGGGGAGCGATGACGGGGAGCGATGAAGGGGAGCGATGACGGAGAGCGATGATGGAGAGCGATGACGGGGAGCGATGACGGAGAGAGATGACGGGGAGCGATGACGGAGAGCGATGACGAAGAGCGATGACGGAGAGCGATGACGGGGAGCGATGACGGAGAGCGATGACGGGGGGGGGATGACGGAGAGCGATGACGGGGAGCGATGACGGAAAGCGATGACGGAGAGCGATGACGGGGGGGGATGACGGAGAGCGATGACGGAGAGTGATGACGGGGAGCGATGACGGAGAGCGATGACGGGGAGCGATGACGGGGAGCGATGATGGAGATCGATGACGGAGAGTGATGACGGGGAGCGATGACGGAGAGCGATGACAGGGAGCGATGACGGGGAGCGATGACGGAGAGCGATGACGGGGTGTGATGACGGAGAGCGATGACGGGGTGTGATGACGGAGAGCGATGACGGGGGGGGATGACGGAGAGCGATGACGGAGGGTGATGACGGGGAGCGATGACGGGGAGCGATGACGGAGAGTGATGACGGGGAGAGATGACGGGGTGTGATGGCGGGGAACGATGACGGAGAGCGATGACGGGGAGCGATGACGGGGAGCGATGACGGAGAGCGATGACGGGGAGCGACGACGGCGGGCGATGACGGAGAGCGATGACGGGGAGCGATGACGGGGAGCGATGACGGGGAGCGACGACGGGGTGTGATGGCGGGGAGCGATGACGAGGTGCGATGATGGAGAGTGATGACAGGGAGCGATAACGGAGAGCGACGACGGGGAGCGATGACGGAGAGCGATGACAGGGAGCGATAACGGAGAGCGACGACGGGGAGCGATGACGGGGTGTGATGGCGGGGAGCGATGACGGGGAGCGATGACAGAGAGTTATGGCGGGGAGTGATGACGGAGAGCGATGACGGAGAGCAATGACGGAGAGCGATGACGGAGAGCGATGACGGAGAGCGATGACTGAGAGCGATGACTGAGAGCGATGACGGAGAGCGATGACGGAGAGCGATGACGGAGAGCGATGACGGAGAGCGATGACGGGGTGTGATGACGGAGAGCGATGACGGAGAGCGATGACGGAGAGTGATGACGGGGAGCGATGACGGGGAGCGATGACGGAGAGCGATGACAGGGTGTGATGACGGAGAGTAATGACGGGGAGCGATGACGGAGAGCGATGACGGAGAGCGATGACGGGGAGCGATGACGGGGAGCGATGACGGAGCGCGATGACGGAGAGCGATGACGGAGAGCGATGGCGGGGAGCGATGACGGAGAGCGATGACGGGGAGCGGTGACGGGGAGCGATGACGGAGAGCGATGACGGGAAGCGGTGATGGGGAGCGATGACGGGGAGCGATGACGGGGAGCGATGACGGAGAGTGATGACGGGGAGCGATGACGGAGAGCGATGACGGAGAGCGATGACGGGGAGCGATGACGAGGAGCGATGACGGAGCGCGATGACGGAGAGCGATGACGGAGAGCGATGGCGGGGAGCGATGACGGAGAGCGATGACGGGGAGCGGTGACGGGGAGCGATGACGGAGAGCGATGACGGGAAGCGGTGATGGGGAGTGATGACGGGGAGAGATGACGGAGAGTGATGACGGCGAGCGATGACGGAGAGCGATGACGGGGAGCGATGACGGAGAGCGATGACGGAGAGCGATGACGGAGAGCGATGACGGGGAGCGATGACGGGGAGCGATGACGGGGAGCGATGAAGGGGAGCGATGACGGAGAGCGATGATGGAGAGCGATGACGGGGAGCGATGACGGAGAGAGATGACGGGGAGCGATGACGGAGAGCGATGACGAAGAGCGATGACGGAGAGCGATGACGGGGGGGGATGACGGAGAGCGATGACGGAGGGTGATGACGGGGAGCGATGACGGAGAGCGATGACGGGGATTGATGACAGAGAGCGATGACGGAGAGCGATGACGGAGAGCGATGACGGGGGGGGATGACGGAGAGCGATGACGGAGAGTGATGACGGGGAGCGATGACGGAGATCGATGATGGAGAGTGATGACGGGGAGCGATGACGGGGAGCGATGACGGAGAGCGATGATGGAGATCGATGATGGAGAGTGATGACGGGGAGCGATGACGGAGAGCGATGACGGGGAGCGATGACGGAGAGCGATGACGGGGAGCGATGACGGGGAGCGATGACGGAGAGCGATGACGGGGTGTGATGACGGAGAGCGATGACGGGGGGGGATGACGGAGAGCGATGACGGAGGGTGATGACGGGGAGCGATGACGGGGAGCGATGACGGGGAGCGATGACGGAGAGCGATGACGGGGAGCGATGACGGAGAGCGATGACGGGGAGAGATGACGGGGAGAGATGACGGGGTGTGATGGCGGGGAGCGATGACGGAGAGTGATGACGGGGAGCGATGACGGAGAGTGATGACGGGGAGAGATGACGGGGTGTGATGGCGGGGAGCGATGACGGAGAGTGATGACGGGGAGCGATGACGGAGAGTGATGACGGGGAGAGATGACGGGGTGTGATGGCGGGGAGCGATGACGGAGAGTGATGACGGGGTGTGATGACGGAGAGCGATGACGGGGAGCGATGACGGAGAGTGATGACGGAGAGCGACGACGGAGAGTGATGACGGGGAGCGACGACGGCGGGCGATGACGGAGAGCGATGACGGGGAGCGATGACGGAGAGCGATGACGGGGAGCGATGACGGAGAGCAATGACGGAGAGCGATGACGGAGAGCGATGACGGAGAGTGATGACGGGGAGAGATGACGGGGTGTGATGGCGGGGAGCGATGACGAGGTGCGATGATGGAGAGTGATGACAGGGAGCGATAACGGAGAGCGACGACGGGGAGCGATGACGGAGAGCGATGACAGGGAGCGATAACGGAGAGCGACGACGGGGAGCGATGACGGGGTGTGATGGCGGGGAGCGATGACGGGGAGCGATGACAGAGAGTTATGGCGGGGAGTGATGACGGAGAGCGATGACGGAGAGCAATGACGGAGAGCGATGACGGAGAGCGATGACGGAGAGCGATGACTGAGAGCGATGACTGAGAGCGATGACGGAGAGCGATGACGGAGAGCGATGACGGAGAGCGATGACGGAGAGCGATGACGGGGTGTGATGACGGAGAGCGATGACGGAGAGCGATGACGGAGAGCGATGACGGAGAGTGATGACGGGGAGCGATGACGGGGAGCGATGACGGAGAGCGATGACAGGGTGTGATGACGGAGAGTAATGACGGGGAGCGATGACGGAGAGCGATGACGGAGAGCGATGACGGGGAGCGATGACGGGGAGCGATGACGGAGCGCGATGACGGAGAGCGATGACGGAGAGCGATGGCGGGGAGCGATGACGGAGAGCGATGACGGGGAGCGGTGACGGGGAGCGATGACGGAGAGCGATGACGGGAAGCGGTGATGGGGAGCGATGACGGGGAGCGATGACGGGGAGCGATGACGGAGAGTGATGACGGGGAGCGATGACGGAGAGCGATGACGGAGAGCGATGACGGGGAGCGATGACGAGGAGCGATGACGGAGCGCGATGACGGAGAGCGATGACGGAGAGCGATGGCGGGGAGCGATGACGGAGAGCGATGACGGGGAGCGGTGACGGGGAGCGATGACGGAGAGCGATGACGGGAAGCGGTGATGGGGAGTGATGACGGGGAGAGATGACGGAGAGTGATGACGGCGAGCGATGACGGAGAGCGATGACGGGGAGCGATGACAGGAGAGCGATGACGGAGAGCGATGACGGAGAGCGATGACGGGGAGCGATGACGGGGAGCGATGACGGGGAGCGATGAAGGGGAGCGATGACGGAGAGCGATGATGGAGAGCGATGACGGGGAGCGATGACGGAGAGAGATGACGGGGAGCGATGACGGAGAGCGATGACGAAGAGCGATGACGGAGAGCGATGACGGGGGGGGATGACGGAGAGCGATGACGGAGGGTGATGACGGGGAGCGATGACGGAGAGCGATGACGGGGATTGATGACAGAGAGCGATGACGGAGAGCGATGACGGAGAGCGATGACGGGGGGGGATGACGGAGAGCGATGACGGAGAGTGATGACGGGGAGCAATGACGGAGATCGATGATGGAGAGTGATGACGGGGAGCGATGACGGGGAGCGATGACGGAGAGCGATGATGGAGATCGATGATGGAGAGTGATGACGGGGAGCGATGACGGAGAGCGATGACGGGGAGCGATGACGGAGAGCGATGACGGGGAGCGATGACGGGGAGCGATGACGGAGAGCGATGACGGGGTGTGATGACGGAGAGCGATGACGGGGGGGGATGACGGAGAGCGATGACGGAGGGTGATGACGGGGAGCGATGACGGGGAGCGATGACGGGGAGCGATGACGGAGAGCGATGACGGGGAGCGATGACGGAGAGCGATGACGGGGAGAGATGACGGGGAGAGATGACGGGGTGTGATGGCGGGGAGCGATGACGGAGAGTGATGACGGGGAGCGATGACGGAGAGTGATGACGGGGAGAGATGACGGGGTGTGATGGCGGGGAGCGATGACGGAGAGTGATGACGGGGTGTGATGACGGAGAGCGATGACGGGGAGCGACGACGGAGAGTGATGACGGGGTGTGATGACGGAGAGCGATGACGGGGAGCGATGACGGAGAGTGATGACGGGGAGCGACGACGGAGAGTGATGACGGGGAGCGACGACGGCGGGCGATGACGGAGAGCGATGACGGGGAGCGATGACGGAGAGCGATGACGGGGAGCGATGACGGAGAGCAATGACGGAGAGCGATGACGGAGAGCGATGACGGAGAGCGATGACTGAGAGCGATGACGGGGAGCGGTGACGGGGAGCGATGACGGAGAGCGATGACGGGAAGCGGTGATGGGGAGTGATGACGGGGAGAGATGACGGAGAGCGATGACGGAGAGCGATGACGGGGAGCGATGACGGGGAGCGATGACGGGGAGCGATGAAGGGGAGCGATGACGGAGAGCGATGATGGAGAGCGATGACGGGGAGCGATGACGGAGAGAGATGACGGGGAGCGATGACGGAGAGCGATGACGAAGAGCGATGACGGAGAGCGATGACGGAGAGCGATGACGGAGAGCGATGACGGAGAGCGATGACGGAGAGCGATGACGGAGAGCGATGACGGGGAGCGATGACGGGGAGCGATGAAGGGGAGCGATGACGGAGAGCGATGATGGAGAGCGATGACGGGGAGCGATGACGGAGAGAGATGACGGGGAGCGATGACGGAGAGCGATGACGAAGAGCGATGACGGAGAGCGATGACGGGGAGCGATGACGGAGAGCGATGACGGGGGGGGATGACCGAGAGCGATGACGGAGGGTGATGACGGGGAGCGATGACGGAGAGCGATGACGGGGAGTGATGACGGAGAGTGATGACGGAGAGCGATGACGGAGAGCGATGACGGGGGGGATGACGGAGAGCGATGACGGGGACCGATGACGGAGAGCGATGATGGAGATCGATGATGGAGAGTGATGACGGTGAGCGATGACGGAGAGTGATGACGGGGAGCGATGACGGGGAGCGATGACGGAGAGCGATGACGGGGTGTGATGACGGAGAGCGATGACGGGGGGGGATGACGGAGAGCGATGACGGAGGGTGATGTCGGGGAGCGACGACGGAGAGTGATGACGGGGAGCGACGACGGCGGGCGATGACGGAGAGCGATGACGGGGAGCGATGACGGGGAGCGATGACGGGGAGCGACGACTGGGAGCGATGACGGAGAGTGATGACGGGGAGCGATGACGGGGAGCGATGACGGAGAGCGATGACGGGGGGGGATGACGGAGAGCGATGACGGAGAGCGATGACGGGGAGCGATGACGGGGATTGATGACAGAGAGCGATGACGGAGAGCGATGACGGAGAGCGATGACGGGGGGGGATGACGGAGAGCGATGACGGAGAGTGATGACGGGGAGCGATGACGGAGAGCGATGACGGGGAGCGATGACGGAGAGCGATGATGGAGATCGATGATGGAGAGCGATGACGGGGAGCGATGACGGAGAGCGATGACGGAGAGCGATGACGGAGAGCGATGACGGGGAGCGATGACGGAGAGCGATGACGGGGAGCGATGACGGAGAGCGATGACGGGGAGCGATGACGGAGAGCGATGACGGGGAGCGATGACGGAGAGCGATGACGGGGTGTGATGACGGAGAGCGATGACGGGGGGGGATGACGGAGAGCGATGACGGAGGGTGATGACGGGGAGCGATGACGGGGAGCGATGACGGGGAGCGATGACGGAGAGCGATGACGGGGAGCGATGACGGAGAGTGATGACGGGGAGAGATGACGGGGTGTGATGGCGGGGAGCGATGACGGAGAGTGATGACGGGGAGCGATGACGGAGAGCGATGACGGAGAGCGATGACGGGGAGCGATGACGGGGAGCGATGACGGGGAGCGACGACGGGGAGCGATGACGGAGAGTGATGACGGGGAGAGATGACGGGGTGTGATGGCGGAGAGCGATGACGGAGAGCGATGACGGAGAGCGATGACGAGGTGCGATGATGGAGAGTGATGACGGGGAGAGATGACGGGGTGTGATGGCGGGGAGCGATGACGGGGTGCAACGACGGGGAGCGATGACGGAGAGCGATGACAGGGAGCGATGACGGACAGCGACGACGGGGAGCGATGACGGGGTGTGATGGCGGGGAGCGATGACGGAGAGCGATGACGGGGTGTGATGGCGGGGAGCGATGACGGGGAGCGATGACGGAGAGCGATGACGGAGAGCGATGACAGGGAGCGATGACAGGGAGCGATGACGGACAGCGACGACGGGGAGCGATGACGGGGTGTGATGGCGGGGAGCGATGACGGAGAGCGATGACGGAGAGCGACGACGGAGAGCGATGACAGGGAGCGATGACGGACAGCGACGACGGGGAGCGATGACGGGGTGTGATGGCGGGGAGCGATGACGGGGAGCGATGACGGAGAGCGATGACGGAGAGCGATGACGGAGAGCGATGACGGGGAGCGATGACGGAGAGCGATGACAGGGAGCGATGACGGACAGCGACGACGGGGAGCGATGACGGGGTGTGATGGCGGGGAGCGATGACGGGGAGCGATGACGGAGAGCGATGACGGAGAGCGATGACGGAGAGCGATGACGGGGAGCGATGACGGAGAGCGATGACAGGGAGCGATGACGGACAGCGACGACGGGGAGCGATGACGGGGTGTGATGGCGGGGAGCGATGACGGGGAGCGATGACGGAGAGCGATGACGGAGAGCGATGACGGAGAGCGATGACGGGGAGCGATGACGGAGAGCAATGACGGAGAGCGATGACGGAGAGCGATGACGGGGTGTGATGACGGAGAGCGATGACGGAGAGCGATGACGGAGAGTGATGACGGGGAGCGATGACGGGGAGCGATGACGGAGAGCGATGACAGGGTGTGATGACGGAGAGTAATGACGGGGAGCGATGACGGAGAGCGATGACGGAGAGCGATGACGGGGAGCGATGACGGGGAGCGATGACGGAGCGCGATGACGGAGAGCGATGACGGAGAGCGATGGCGGGGAGCGATGACGGAGAGCGATGACGGGGAGCGGTGACGGGGAGCGATGACGGAGAGCGATGACGGGAAGCGGTGATGGGGAGCGATGACGGGGAGCGATGACGGGGAGCGATGACGGAGAGTGATGACGGGGAGCGATGACGGAGAGCGATGACGGAGAGCGATGACGGGGAGCGATGACGAGGAGCGATGACGGAGCGCGATGACGGAGAGCGATGACGGAGAGCGATGGCGGGGAGCGATGACGGAGAGCGATGACGGGGAGCGGTGACGGGGAGCGATGACGGAGAGCGATGACGGGAAGCGGTGATGGGGAGTGATGACGGGGAGAGATGACGGAGAGTGATGACGGCGAGCGATGACGGAGAGCGATGACGGGGAGCGATGACGGAGAGCGATGACGGAGAGCGATGACGGAGAGCGATGACGGGGAGCGATGACGGGGAGCGATGACGGGGAGCGATGAAGGGGAGCGATGACGGAGAGCGATGATGGAGAGCGATGACGGGGAGCGATGACGGAGAGAGATGACGGGGAGCGATGACGGAGAGCGATGACGAAGAGCGATGACGGAGAGCGATGACGGGGGGGGATGACGGAGAGCGATGACGGAGGGTGATGACGGGGAGCGATGACGGAGAGCGATGACGGGGATTGATGACAGAGAGCGATGACGGAGAGCGATGACGGAGAGCGATGACGGGGGGGGATGACGGAGAGCGATGACGGAGAGTGATGACGGGGAGCGATGACGGAGATCGATGATGGAGAGTGATGACGGGGAGCGATGACGGGGAGCGATGACGGAGAGCGATGATGGAGATCGATGATGGAGAGTGATGACGGGGAGCGATGACGGAGAGCGATGACGGGGAGCGATGACGGAGAGCGATGACGGGGAGCGATGACGGGGAGCGATGACGGAGAGCGATGACGGGGTGTGATGACGGAGAGCGATGACGGGGGGGGATGACGGAGAGCGATGACGGAGGGTGATGACGGGGAGCGATGACGGGGAGCGATGACGGGGAGCGATGACGGAGAGCGATGACGGGGAGCGATGACGGAGAGCGATGACGGGGAGAGATGACGGGGAGAGATGACGGGGTGTGATGGCGGGGAGCGATGACGGAGAGTGATGACGGGGAGCGATGACGGAGAGTGATGACGGGGAGAGATGACGGGGTGTGATGGCGGGGAGCGATGACGGAGAGTGATGACGGGGAGCGATGACGGAGAGTGATGACGGGGAGAGATGACGGGGTGTGATGGCGGGGAGCGATGACGGAGAGTGATGACGGGGTGTGATGACGGAGAGCGATGACGGGGAGCGATGACGGAGAGTGATGACGGAGAGCGACGACGGAGAGTGATGACGGGGAGCGACGACGGCGGGCGATGACGGAGAGCGATGACGGGGAGCGATGACGGAGAGCGATGACGGGGAGCGATGACGGAGAGCAATGACGGAGAGCGATGACGGAGAGCGATGACGGAGAGTGATGACGGGGAGAGATGACGGGGTGTGATGGCGGGGAGCGATGACGAGGTGCGATGATGGAGAGTGATGACAGGGAGCGATAACGGAGAGCGACGACGGGGAGCGATGACGGAGAGCGATGACAGGGAGCGATAACGGAGAGCGACGACGGGGAGCGATGACGGGGTGTGATGGCGGGGAGCGATGACGGGGAGCGATGACAGAGAGTTATGGCGGGGAGTGATGACGGAGAGCGATGACGGAGAGCAATGACGGAGAGCGATGACGGAGAGCGATGACGGAGAGCGATGACTGAGAGCGATGACTGAGAGCGATGACGGAGAGCGATGACGGAGAGCGATGACGGAGAGCGATGACGGAGAGCGATGACGGGGTGTGATGACGGAGAGCGATGACGGAGAGCGATGACGGAGAGCGATGACGGAGAGTGATGACGGGGAGCGATGACGGGGAGCGATGACGGAGAGCGATGACAGGGTGTGATGACGGAGAGTAATGACGGGGAGCGATGACGGAGAGCGATGACGGAGAGCGATGACGGGGAGCGATGACGGGGAGCGATGACGGAGCGCGATGACGGAGAGCGATGACGGAGAGCGATGGCGGGGAGCGATGACGGAGAGCGATGACGGGGAGCGGTGACGGGGAGCGATGACGGAGAGCGATGACGGGAAGCGGTGATGGGGAGCGATGACGGGGAGCGATGACGGGGAGCGATGACGGAGAGTGATGACGGGGAGCGATGACGGAGAGCGATGACGGAGAGCGATGACGGGGAGCGATGACGAGGAGCGATGACGGAGCGCGATGACGGAGAGCGATGACGGAGAGCGATGGCGGGGAGCGATGACGGAGAGCGATGACGGGGAGCGGTGACGGGGAGCGATGACGGAGAGCGATGACGGGAAGCGGTGATGGGGAGTGATGACGGGGAGAGATGACGGAGAGTGATGACGGCGAGCGATGACGGAGAGCGATGACGGGGAGCGATGACAGGAGAGCGATGACGGAGAGCGATGACGGAGAGCGATGACGGGGAGCGATGACGGGGAGCGATGACGGGGAGCGATGAAGGGGAGCGATGACGGAGAGCGATGATGGAGAGCGATGACGGGGAGCGATGACGGAGAGAGATGACGGGGAGCGATGACGGAGAGCGATGACGAAGAGCGATGACGGAGAGCGATGACGGGGGGGGATGACGGAGAGCGATGACGGAGGGTGATGACGGGGAGCGATGACGGAGAGCGATGACGGGGATTGATGACAGAGAGCGATGACGGAGAGCGATGACGGAGAGCGATGACGGGGGGGGATGACGGAGAGCGATGACGGAGAGTGATGACGGGGAGCGATGACGGAGATCGATGATGGAGAGTGATGACGGGGAGCGATGACGGGGAGCGATGACGGAGAGCGATGATGGAGATCGATGATGGAGAGTGATGACGGGGAGCGATGACGGAGAGCGATGACGGGGAGCGATGACGGAGAGCGATGACGGGGAGCGATGACGGGGAGCGATGACGGAGAGCGATGACGGGGTGTGATGACGGAGAGCGATGACGGGGGGGGATGACGGAGAGCGATGACGGAGGGTGATGACGGGGAGCGATGACGGGGAGCGATGACGGGGAGCGATGACGGAGAGCGATGACGGGGAGCGATGACGGAGAGCGATGACGGGGAGAGATGACGGGGAGAGATGACGGGGTGTGATGGCGGGGAGCGATGACGGAGAGTGATGACGGGGAGCGATGACGGAGAGTGATGACGGGGAGAGATGACGGGGTGTGATGGCGGGGAGCGATGACGGAGAGTGATGACGGGGTGTGATGACGGAGAGCGATGACGGGGAGCGACGACGGAGAGTGATGACGGGGTGTGATGACGGAGAGCGATGACGGGGAGCGATGACGGAGAGTGATGACGGGGAGCGACGACGGAGAGTGATGACGGGGAGCGACGACGGCGGGCGATGACGGAGAGCGATGACGGGGAGCGATGACGGAGAGCGATGACGGGGAGCGATGACGGAGAGCAATGACGGAGAGCGATGACGGAGAGCGATGACGGAGAGCGATGACTGAGAGCGATGACGGGGAGCGGTGACGGGGAGCGATGACGGAGAGCGATGACGGGAAGCGGTGATGGGGAGTGATGACGGGGAGAGATGACGGAGAGCGATGACGGAGAGCGATGACGGGGAGCGATGACGGGGAGCGATGACGGGGAGCGATGAAGGGGAGCGATGACGGAGAGCGATGATGGAGAGCGATGACGGGGAGCGATGACGGAGAGAGATGACGGGGAGCGATGACGGAGAGCGATGACGAAGAGCGATGACGGAGAGCGATGACGGGGAGCGATGACGGAGAGCGATGACGGAGAGCGATGACGGAGAGCGATGACGGAGAGCGATGACGGAGAGCGATGACGGAGAGCGATGACGGGGAGCGATGACGGGGAGCGATGAAGGGGAGCGATGACGGAGAGCGATGATGGAGAGCGATGACGGGGAGCGATGACGGAGAGAGATGACGGGGAGCGATGACGGAGAGCGATGACGAAGAGCGATGACGGAGAGCGATGACGGGGAGCGATGACGGAGAGCGATGACGGGGGGGGATGACGGAGAGCGATGACGGAGGGTGATGACGGGGAGCGATGACGGAGAGCGATGACGGGGAGTGATGACGGAGAGTGATGACGGAGAGCGATGACGGAGAGCGATGACGGGGGGGATGACGGAGAGCGATGACGGGGACCGATGACGGAGAGCGATGATGGAGATCGATGATGGAGAGTGATGACGGTGAGCGATGACGGAGAGTGATGACGGGGAGCGATGACGGGGAGCGATGACGGAGAGCGATGACGGGGTGTGATGACGGAGAGCGATGACGGGGGGGGATGACGGAGAGCGATGACGGAGGGTGATGTCGGGGAGCGACGACGGAGAGTGATGACGGGGAGCGACGACGGCGGGCGATGACGGAGAGCGATGACGGGGAGCGATGACGGGGAGCGATGACGGGGAGCGACGACTGGGAGCGATGACGGAGAGTGATGACGGGGAGCGATGACGGGGAGCGATGACGGAGAGCGATGACGGGGGGGGATGACGGAGAGCGATGACGGAGAGCGATGACGGGGAGCGATGACGGGGATTGATGACAGAGAGCGATGACGGAGAGCGATGACGGAGAGCGATGACGGGGGGGGATGACGGAGAGCGATGACGGAGAGTGATGACGGGGAGCGATGACGGAGAGCGATGACGGGGAGCGATGACGGAGAGCGATGATGGAGATCGATGATGGAGAGCGATGACGGGGAGCGATGACGGAGAGCGATGACGGAGAGCGATGACGGAGAGCGATGACGGGGAGCGATGACGGAGAGCGATGACGGGGAGCGATGACGGAGAGCGATGACGGGGAGCGATGACGGAGAGCGATGACGGGGAGCGATGACGGAGAGCGATGACGGGGTGTGATGACGGAGAGCGATGACGGGGGGGGATGACGGAGAGCGATGACGGAGGGTGATGACGGGGAGCGATGACGGGGAGCGATGACGGGGAGCGATGACGGAGAGCGATGACGGGGAGCGATGACGGAGAGTGATGACGGGGAGAGATGACGGGGTGTGATGGCGGGGAGCGATGACGGAGAGTGATGACGGGGAGCGATGACGGAGAGCGATGACGGAGAGCGATGACGGGGAGCGATGACGGGGAGCGATGACGGGGAGCGACGACGGGGAGCGATGACGGAGAGTGATGACGGGGAGAGATGACGGGGTGTGATGGCGGAGAGCGATGACGGAGAGCGATGACGGAGAGCGATGACGAGGTGCGATGATGGAGAGTGATGACGGGGAGCGATGACGGGGATTGATGACAGAGAGCGATGACGGAGAGCGATGACGGAGAGCGATGACGGGGGGGGATGACGGAGAGCGATGACGGAGAGTGATGACGGGGAGCGATGACGGAGAGCGATGACGGGGAGCGATGACGGAGAGCGATGATGGAGATCGATGATGGAGAGCGATGACGGGGAGCGATGACGGAGAGCGATGACGGAGAGCGATGACGGAGAGCGATGACGGGGAGCGATGACGGAGAGCGATGACGGGGAGCGATGACGGAGAGCGATGACGGGGAGCGATGACGGAGAGCGATGACGGGGAGCGATGACGGAGAGCGATGACGGGGTGTGATGACGGAGAGCGATGACGGGGGGGGATGACGGAGAGCGATGACGGAGGGTGATGACGGGGAGCGATGACGGGGAGCGATGACGGGGAGCGATGACGGAGAGCGATGACGGGGAGCGATGACGGAGAGTGATGACGGGGAGAGATGACGGGGTGTGATGGCGGGGAGCGATGACGGAGAGTGATGACGGGGAGCGATGACGGAGAGCGATGACGGAGAGCGATGACGGGGAGCGATGACGGGGAGCGATGACGGGGAGCGACGACGGGGAGCGATGACGGAGAGTGATGACGGGGAGAGATGACGGGGTGTGATGGCGGAGAGCGATGACGGAGAGCGATGACGGAGAGCGATGACGAGGTGCGATGATGGAGAGTGATGACGGGGAGAGATGACGGGGTGTGATGGCGGGGAGCGATGACGGGGTGCAACGACGGGGAGCGATGACGGAGAGCGATGACAGGGAGCGATGACGGACAGCGACGACGGGGAGCGATGACGGGGTGTGATGGCGGGGAGCGATGACGGAGAGCGATGACGGGGTGTGATGGCGGGGAGCGATGACGGGGAGCGATGACGGAGAGCGATGACGGAGAGCGATGACAGGGAGCGATGACAGGGAGCGATGACGGACAGCGACGACGGGGAGCGATGACGGGGTGTGATGGCGGGGAGCGATGACGGAGAGCGATGACGGAGAGCGACGACGGAGAGCGATGACAGGGAGCGATGACGGACAGCGACGACGGGGAGCGATGACGGGGTGTGATGGCGGGGAGCGATGACGGGGAGCGATGACGGAGAGCGATGACGGAGAGCGATGACGGAGAGCGATGACGGGGAGCGATGACGGAGAGCGATGACAGGGAGCGATGACGGACAGCGACGACGGGGAGCGATGACGGGGTGTGATGGCGGGGAGCGATGACGGGGAGCGATGACGGAGAGCGATGACGGAGAGCGATGACGGAGAGCGATGACGGGGAGCGATGACGGAGAGCGATGACAGGGAGCGATGACGGACAGCGACGACGGGGAGCGATGACGGGGTGTGATGGCGGGGAGCGATGACGGGGAGCGATGACGGAGAGCGATGACGGAGAGCGATGACGGAGAGCGATGACGGGGAGCGATGACGGAGAGCAATGACGGAGAGCGATGACGGAGAGCGATGACGGAGAGCGATGACTGAGAGCGATGACTGAGAGCGATGACGGGGAGCGGTGACGGGGAGCGATGACGGAGAGCGATGACGGGAAGCGGTGATGGGGAGTGATGACGGGGAGCGATGACGGGAAGCGGTGACGGAGAGCGATGACGGAGAGCGATGACGGGGAGCGATGACGGGGAGCGATGACGGGGAGCGATGAAGGGGAGCGATGACGGGGTGTGATGACGAAGAGCGATGACGGAGAGCGATGACGGGGAGCGATGACGGAGAGCGATGACGGAGAGCGATGACGGAGAGCGATGACGGAGAGCGATGACGGAGAGCGATGACGGAGAGCGATGACGGGGAGCGATGACGGGGAGCGATGAAGGGGAGCGATGACGGAGAGCGATGATGGAGAGCGATGACGGGGAGCGATGACGGAGAGAGATGACGGGGAGCGATGACGGAGAGCGATGACGAAGAGCGATGACGGAGAGCGATGACGGGGAGCGATGACGGAGAGCGATGACGGGGGGGGATGACGGAGAGCGATGACGGAGGGTGATGACGGGGAGCGATGACGGAGAGCGATGACGGGGAGTGATGACGGAGAGTGATGACGGAGAGCGATGACGGAGAGCGATGACGGGGGGGGATGACGGAGAGCGATGACGGAGAGTGATGACGGGGTGCGATGACGGAGAGCGATGACGGGGACCGATGACGGAGAGCGATGATGGAGATCGATGATGGAGAGTGATGACGGGGAGCGATGACGGGGAGCGATGACGGAGAGCGATGACGGGGAGCGATGACGGGGAGCGATGACGGAGAGCGATGACGGGGGGGGATGACGGAGAGCGATGACGGAGGGTGATGACGGGGAGCGATGACGGGGAGAGATGGCGGGGTGTGATGTCGGGGAGCGACGACGGAGAGTGATGACGGGGAGCGACGACGGCGGGCGATGACGGAGAGCGATGACGGGGAGCGATGACGGGGAGCGATGACGGGGAGCGACGACTGGGAGCGATGACGGAGAGTGATGACGGGGAGAGATGACGGGGTGTGATGGCGGGGAGCGATGACGAGGTGCGATGATGGAGAGTGATGACGGAGAGCGATGACAGGGAGCGATAACGGAGAGCGACGACGGGGAGCGATGACGGGGTGTGATGGCGGGGAGCGATGACGGGGAGCGATGACGGAGAGTTATGGCGGGGAGTGATGACGGAGAGCGATGACGGAGAGCAATGACGGAGAGCGATGACGGAGAGCGATGACGGAGAGCGATGACTGAGAGCGATGACTGAGAGCGATGACGGAGAGCGATGACGGAGAGCGATGACGGAGAGCGATGACGGGGAGCGATGACGGGGAGCGATGATGGAGAGCGATGACGGAGAGCGATGACGGGGAGCGATGACGGGGAGCGATGGCGGAGAGCGATGACGGAGAGCGATGACGGAGAGTGATGACGGGGAGCGATGACGGAGAGCGATGACGGAGAGCGATGACGGGGAGCGATGACGGGGAGCGATGACGGAGAGCGATGACGGGGAACGATGACGGAGAGCGTTGACGGAGAGCGTTGACGGAGAGCGATGACGGGGAGCGATGACGGAGAGTGATGACGGGGAGCGATGACGGAGAGCGATGACGGGGTGCGATGACGGAGAGCGTTAGACGGGGAGCGATGACGGGGAGCGATGACGGGGAGCGATGACGGAGAGCGATGACGGAGAGTGATGACAGAGAGTGATGACGGGGAGCGATGACGGGGAGCGATGACGGGGAGTGATGACGGAGAGCGATGACGGGGTGTGATGACGGAGAGTGATGACGGAGAGTGATGATGGGGAGCGATGATGGAGAACCATGACGGAGAGCGATGACGGAGAGCGATGACGGAGAGCGATGACGGACAGCGATGACGGGGAGCGATGACGGAGAGCGATGACGGGGTGTGATGACGGAGAGTGATGACGGGGAGCGATGACGGAGAGCGATGACGGAGAGCGATGACGGAGAGCGATGACGGAGAGCGATGACGGGGAGCGATGACGGAGAGCGATGACGGGGAGCGGTGACGGGGAGCGATGACGGAGAGCGATGACGGGAAGCGGTGATGGGGAGCGATGACGGGGAGCGGTGAAGGAGAGTGATGACGGAGAGCGATGACGGAGAGCGATGACGGAGAGCGATGACGGGGAGCGATGACGGAGAGCGATGACGGAGAGCGATGACGGGGAGCGATGACGGGGAGCGATGACGGGGAGAGATGACGGGGAGCGATGACGGAGAGCGATGACAGGGAGCGATGACGGGTAGCGATGACGGGGAGCGATGACGGGGAGCGACGACGGGGAGCGATGACGGGGAGCGATGACGGGGAGCGATGACGGGGAGCGATGACGGAGAGCGATGTCGGGGAGCGATAACGGAGAGCGATGACGGAGAGCGATGACGGGGAGCGATGACGGGGAGCGATGACGGGGAGCGATGACGGGGAGCGATGAAGGGGAGCGATGACGGAGAGCGATGATGGAGAGCGATGACGGGGAGCGATGACGGAGAGAGATGACGGGGAGCGATGACGGAGAGCGATGACGGAGAGCGATGACGGAGAGCGATGACGGGGAGCGATGACGGAGAGCGATGACGGGGGGGGATGACGGAGAGCGATGACGGAGAGTGATGACGGGGAGCGATGATGGAGAGCGATGACGGAGAGCGATGACGGAGAGCGATGACGGAGAGCGATGACGGGGAGCGATGACGGATAGCGATGACGGGGTGTGATAACGGAGAGTGATGACGGGGAGCGATGACGGAGAGCGATGACGGAGAGTGATGACGGAGAGCGATGACGGAGAGTGATGACGGAGAGTGATGACAGAGAGCGATGACGGAGAGCGATGACGGGGAGCGATGACGGAGAGCGATGACGGAGAACGATGAAGGGGAGCAATGACAGAGAGCGATGACGGAGAGCGATGACGGGGAGCGATGACGGAGAGTGATGACGGTGAGCGATGACGAGGAGCGATGACGGAGAGTGATGACGGGGAGCGATGACGGAGAGTGATGACGGAGAGCGATGACGGGGAGCGATGACGGAGAGCGATGACTGAGAGCGATGACGGAGAGTAATGACGGGGAGCGATGACGGAGAGCGATGACTGAGAGCGATGACGGAGAGTGATGACGGGGAGCGATGGCGGGGAGCGATGATGGGGAGCGATGACGGAGAGCGATGACGGGGAGCGATGACGGAGAGCGATGACGGAGAGCGATGACGGAGAGCGATGACGGGGAGCGATGACGGGGTGCGATGGCGAGGAGCGATGACGGAGAGCGATGACGGGGAGCGATGACGGAGAGCGATGCCGGGGAGCGATGACGGGGAGCGATGACAGGGAGCGATGACGGGGAGCGATGACGGGGAGCGATGACGGGAATTGATGACGGGGAGCGATGACGGAGAGCGATGAAGGGGAGCGATGACGGGGAGCGGTGACGGGGTGTGATGACGGGGTGCGATGGCGGGGAGCGATGACGGAGAGCGATGACGGGGTGCGATGGCGGGGAGCGATGATGGAGAGCGATGACGGGGAGTGATGACGGGGAGCGATGACGGGGTGCGATGGCGGGGAGTGATGACGGAGAGCGATGATGGGGAGCGATGACAGAGAGCGATGACGGGGAGCGATGACGGAGAGTGATGACGGAGAGCGATGACGGGGAGTGATGACAGAGAGCGATGACGGAGAGCGATGACGGAGAGCGATGACGGAGAGCGATGACGGAGAGCGATGACGGAGAGTGATGACGGGGAGCGATGCCGGAGAGCGATGACGGGTAGCGATGACGGAGAGTGATGATGGAGATCGATGACGGAGAGTGATGACGGGGTGCGATGACGGAGAGCGATGACGGGGAGCAATTACGGGGAGCGATGACGGAGAGCGATGACGGGGTGTGATGACGGAGAGCGATGACGGGGTGTGATGACGGAGAGTGATGATGGGGAGCGATGACGGAGAGCGATGACGGAGAGTGATGACGGAGAGCGATGACGGAGAGTGATGACGGAGAGTGATGACAGAGAGCGATGACGGAGAGCGATGACGGGGAGCGATGACGGAGAGCGATGACGGAGAGCGATGAAGGGGAGCAATGACAGAGAGCGATGACGGAGAGCGATGACGGGGAGCGATGACGGAGAGTGATGACGGTGAGCGATGACGGGGAGCGATGACGGAGAGTGATGACGGGGAGCGATGACGGAGAGTGATGACGGAGAGCGATGACGGGGAGCGATGACGGAGAGCGATGACTGAGAGCGATGACGGAGAGTGATGACGGGGAGCAATGACGGAGAGCGATGACTGAGAGCGATGACGGAGAGCGATGACGGGGAGTGATGACTGAGAGCGATGACTGAGAGCTATGACGGAGAGTGATGACGGAGAGCGATGACGGGGAGCGTTGACGGAGAGCGATGACGGAGAGCGATGACGGGGTGTGATAGCGGGGAGTGATGACGGAGAGCGATGACGGAGAGCGATGACGGTGAGCGATGACGGGGAGCGATGACGGAGAGCGATGACGGAGAGCGATGACGGAGAGCGATGACGGGGAGCGATGACGGAGAGCGATGACGGAGAGCGATGACGGAGAGCGATGACGGAGAGCGATGACGGAGAGCGATGACTGAGAGCGATGACGGAGAGTGATGACGGGGAGCGATGGCGGGGAGCGATGACGGAGAGCGATGACTGAGAGCGATGACGGAGAGCGATGATGGGGAGCGATGACATAGAACATAGAACATAGAACAATGCAGCGCAGTACAGGCCCTTCGGCCCACGATGTTGCACCGAATCAAAAGCCATCTAACCTACACTATGCCATTATCATCCAAATGTTTATCCAATAAACTTTTAAATGCCCTCAATGTTGGCGAGTTCACTACTGTAGCAGGTAGGGCATTCCACGGCCTCACTACTCTTTGCGTAAAGAACCTACCTCTGACCTCTGTCCTATATCTATTACCCCTCAGTTTAAAGTTGTGTCCCCTCGTGCCAGCCATATCCATCCGCGGGAGAAGGCTCTCACTGTCCACCCTATCCAACCCCCTGATCATTTTGTATGCCTCTATTAAGTCTCCTCTTAACCTTCTTCTCTCCAACGAAAACAACCTCAAGTCCATCAGCCTTTCCTCATAAGATTTTCCCTCCATACCAGGCAACATCCTGGTAAATCTCCTCTGCACCCGCTCCAAAGCCTCCACGTCCTTCCTATAATGCGGTGACCAGAACTGTACGCAATACTCCAAATGCGGCCGTACCAGAGTTCTGTACAGCTGCAACATGACCTCCCGACTACGGAACTCAATCCCTCTACCAATAAAGGCCAACACTCCATAGGCCTTCTTCACAACCCTATCAACCTGGGTGGCAACTTTCAGGGATCTATGTACATGGACACCTAGATCCCTCTGCTCATCCACACTTTCAAGAACTTTACCATTAGCCAAATATTCCGCATTCCTGTTATTCCTTCCAAAGTGAATCACCTCACACTTCTCTACATTAAACTCCATTTGCCACCTCTCAGCCCAGCTCTGCAGCTTATCTATATCCCTCTGTAACCTGCTACATCCTTCCACACTATCGACAACACAGAGCGATGACGGAGAGCGATGACGGAGAGTGATTACAGAGAGTGATGACGGAGAGCGATGACGGAGTGTGATGACGCAGAGCGATGACGGGGAGCAATGACGGAGAGCGATGACGGAGAGCGATGACGGAGTGTGATGGCGGGGAGCGATGACGGAGAGCGATGACGGGGAGCGATGACGGAGAGCGATGACGGGGAGCGATGATGGAGAGCGATGACGGAGAGCGATGACGGGGAGCGATGACGGAGAGCGATGACGGGGAGCGATGACGGAGAGCGATGACGCAGAGCGATGACGGGGAGCAATGACGGAGAGCGATGACGGAGAGCGATGACGGAGTGTGATGGCGGGGAGCGATGACGGAGAGCGATGACGGGGAGCGATGACGCAGAGCGATGACGGGGAGCAATGACGGAGAGCGATGACGGAGAGCGATGACGGAGAGCGATGACGGAGAGCGATGACGGAGTGTGATGGCGGGGAGCGATGACGGAGAGCGATGACGGGGAGCGATGACGGGGAGCGATGACGGAGAGCGATGACGGGGAGCGATGATGGAGAGCGATGACGGAGAGCGATGACGGGGAGCGATGACGGAGAGCGATGACGGGGAGCGATGACGGAGAGCGATGACGGGGAGCGATGACGGAGAGCGATGACGGAGAGCGATGACGGGGAGCGATGACTGAGAGCGATGACGGGGAGCGATGATGGAGAGCGATGACGGAGAGTGATGACGGAGAGTGATGACTGAGAGCGATGACGGAGAGCGATGACGGAGAGCGATGACGGGGAGCGATGACGGAGAGCGATGACGGGGAGCGATGACGGAGAGTGATGACGGGGAGTGATGACTGAGAGCGATGATGGGGTGTGATGACCAGGAGCGATGACGGGGAGTGATGACGGGGAGCGATGACGGGGAGCGATGACTGAGAGCGATGACGGGGAGCGATGACGGAGAGCGATGACTGGGAGCGATGACGGGGAGCGATGACGGAGAACGATGACAGGGAGCGATGACGGAGAGCGATGACGGGGAGCGATGACGGGGAGCAATGACGGGGAGCGATGACGGGGAGCGATGACGGGGAGCGATGACGGGGTGCGATGACTGAGAGCGATGACGGGGAGTGATGACGGGGAGCGATGACGGAGAGCGATGACGGGGAGCGATGACGTAGAGTGATGACGGGGAGCAATGACGGGGAGCGAACGCGTAGAGTGATGACGGGGAGCGATGTCGGGGAGCTATGACTGAGAGCGTTGACGGGGAGTGATGACGGAGAGTGATGACGGAGAGTGATGACGGAGAGCGATGACGGAGAGCGATGACGGAGAGCGATGACGGAGAGCGGTGACGGAGAGCGATGACGGGGAGTGATGACGGGGAGCGATGACGGGGAGCGATGACGGGGAGCGATGACGTAGAGTGATGACGGGGAGCGATGTCGGGGAGCGATGACGGAGAGCGATGACAGAGAGCGATGACGGAGAGCGATGACGGAGAGCGATGACGGAGAGTGATGACGGGGAGCGATGACGGGGAGTGATGACGGGGAGCGATGTCGGGGAGCGATGACGGGGAGCGATGACGTAGAGTGATGACGGGGAGCAATGTCGGGGAGCGATGACGGAGAGCGATGACTGAGAGCGATGACGGGGAGTGATGACGGAGAGCGATGATGGAGAGCGATGACAGAGAGCGATGACGGAGAGAGATGACGGAGAGTGATGACGGAGAGCGATGACGGAGAGCGATGACAGAGAGCAATGACGGAGAGTGATGACAGAGAGTGATGACGGAGTGATGACGGGGAGCGATGACGGATGTCGATGACGGAGAGCGATGACGGAGAGCGATGACGGAGTGTGATGACGGAGAGCGATGACGGGGAGCGATGACGGATGTCGATGACGGAGAGCGATGACGGAGAGCGATGACGGAGAGCGATGACGGAGAGTGATGACGGAGAGTGATGACGGGGAGCGATGAAGGGGAGCGATGAAGGGGAGCGATGACGGAGAGCGATGACGGAGAGCGATGACGGGGAGCGATGACAGAGAGCGATGACGGAGAGCGATGACGGGGAGCAATGACGGGGAGCGATGACGGGGAGCGATGACGGAGAGCGATGACGGAGAGCGATGACGGAGAGCGATGACGGAGAGTGATGACGGAGTGATGACGGGGAGCAATGACGGAGAGCGATGACAGAGAGCGATGACGGAGAGCGATGACGGGGATCGATGACGGAGAGTGATGACGGAGTGATGATGGGGAGCGATGACGGAGACCGATGACGGGGAGTGATGACGGGGAGCGATGACGGAGAGCGATGACGGAGAGCGATGACGGGGAGCGATGACGGAGAGCGATGTCGGAGAGCGATGACGGAGAGCGATGACGGGGAGCGATGACGGGGAGCGATGACGGAGAGTGATGACGGAGAGCGATGACGGGGAGCGATGACGGAGAGTGATGACGGGGAACGATGACGGGGAGCGATGACGGGGAGCGATGACGGGGAGCGATGACGGGGAGCGATGACGGAGAGCGATGACGGAGAGCGATGACGGAGAGCGATGACGGGGAGTGATGACGGAGAGTGATGACGGGGAGCGATGACGGGGAGCGATGACGGGGAGCGATGACGGGGAGCGATGACGGAGAGCGATGACGGAGAGCGATGACGGGGAGTGATGACGGAGAGCGATGACGGGGAGTGATGACGGGGAGCGATGATGGAGAGCGATGACGGAGAGTGATGACGGAGAGTGATGACTGAGAGCGATGACGGAGAGCGATGACGGAGAGCGATGACGGGGAGCGATGACGGAGAGCGATGACGGGGAGCGATGACGGAGAGTGATGACGGGGAGTGATGACTGAGAGCGATGATGGGGTGTGATGACCAGGAGCGATGACGGGGAGTGATGACGGGGAGCGATGACGGAGAACGATGACAGGGAGCGATGACGGAGAGCGATGACGTGGAGCGATGACGGGGAGCAATGACGGGGAGCGATGACGGGGAGCGATGACGGGGAGCGATGACGGGGTGCGATGACTGAGAGCGATGACGGGGAGTGATGACGGGGAGCGATGACGGAGAGCGATGACGGGGAGCGATGACGTAGAGTGATGACGGGGAGCAATGACGGGGAGCGAACGCGTAGAGTGATGACGGGGAGCGATGTCGGGGAGCTATGACTGAGAGCGTTGACGGGGAGTGATGACGGAGAGTGATGACGGAGAGTGATGACGGAGAGCGATGACGGAGAGCGATGACGGAGAGCGATGACAGAGAGCGATGACGGAGAGCGGTGACGGAGAGCGATGACGGGGAGTGATGACGGGGAGCGATGACGGGGAGCGATGACGGGGAGCGATGACGTAGAGTGATGACGGGGAGCGATGTCGGGGAGCGATGACGGAGAGCGATGACAGAGAGCGATGACGGAGAGCGATGACGGAGAGCGATGACGGAGAGCGATGACGGGGAGTGATGACGGGGAGCGATGACGGGGAGTGATGACGGGGAGCGATGTCGGGGAGCGATGACGGGGAGCGATGACGTAGAGTGATGACGGGGAGCAATGTCGGGGAGCGATGACGGAGAGCGATGACTGAGAGCGATGACGGGGAGTGATGACGGAGAGCGATGATGGAGAGCGATGACAGAGAGCGATGACGGAGAGTGATGACGGAGAGTGATGACGGAGAGCAATGACGGAGAGCGATGACAGAGAGCAATGACGGAGAGTGATGACAGAGAGTGATGACGGAGTGATGACGGAGAGCGATGACGGATGTCGATGACGGAGAGCGATGACGGAGAGCGATGACGGAGAGCGATGACGGGGAGCGATGACGGAGAGCGATGACGGATAGTGATGACTGAGAGCGATGACTGAGAGCTATGACGGAGAGTGATGACGGAGAGCGATGACGGGGAGCGTTGACGGAGAGCGATGACGGAGAGCGATGACGGGGTGTGATAGCGGGGAGTGATGACGGAGAGCGATGACGGAGAGCGATGACGGTGAGCGATGACGGGGAGCGATGACGGAGAGCGATGACGGAGAGCGATGACGGAGAGCGATGACGGGGAGCGATGACGGAGAGCGATGACGGAGAGCGATGACGGAGAGCGATGACGGAGAGCGATGACGGAGAGCGATGACGGAGAGCGATGACTGAGAGCGATGACGGAGAGTGATGACGGGGAGCGATGACGGGGAGCGATGACGGAGAGCGATGACTGAGAGCGATGACGGAGAGCGATGATGGGGAGCGATGACATAGAACATAGAACATAGAACAATGCAGCGCAGTACAGGCCCTTCGGCCCACGATGTTGCACCGAATCAAAAGCCATCTAACCTACACTATGCCATTATCATCCAAATGTTTATCCAATAAACTTTTAAATGCCCTCAATGTTGGCGAGTTCACTACTGTAGCAGGTAGGGCATTCCACGGCCTCACTACTCTTTGCGTAAAGAACCTACCTCTGACCTCTGTCCTATATCTATTACCCCTCAGTTTAAAGTTGTGTCCCCTCGTGCCAGCCATATCCATCCGCGGGAGAAGGCTCTCACTGTCCACCCTATCCAACCCCCTGATCATTTTGTATGCCTCTATTAAGTCTCCTCTTAACCTTCTTCTCTCCAACGAAAACAACCTCAAGTCCATCAGCCTTTCCTCATAAGATTTTCCCTCCATACCAGGCAACATCCTGGTAAATCTCCTCTGCACCCGCTCCAAAGCCTCCACGTCCTTCCTATAATGCGGTGACCAGAACTGTACGCAATACTCCAAATGCGGCCGTACCAGAGTTCTGTACAGCTGCAACATGACCTCCCGACTACGGAACTCAATCCCTCTACCAATAAAGGCCAACACTCCATAGGCCTTCTTCACAACCCTATCAACCTGGGTGGCAACTTTCAGGGATCTATGTACATGGACACCTAGATCCCTCTGCTCATCCACACTTTCAAGAACTTTACCATTAGCCAAATATTCCGCATTCCTGTTATTCCTTCCAAAGTGAATCACCTCACACTTCTCTACATTAAACTCCATTTGCCACCTCTCAGCCCAGCTCTGCAGCTTATCTATATCCCTCTGTAACCTGCTACATCCTTCCACACTATCGACAACACAGAGCGATGACGGAGAGCGATGACGGAGAGTGATTACAGAGAGTGATGACGGAGAGCGATGACGGAGTGTGATGACGCAGAGCGATGACGGGGAGCAATGACGGAGAGCGATGACGGAGAGCGATGACGGAGTGTGATGGCGGGGAGCGATGACGGAGAGCGATGACGGGGAGCGATGACGGAGAGCGATGACGGGGAGCGATGATGGAGAGCGATGACGGAGAGCGATGACGGGGAGCGATGACGGAGAGCGATGACGGGGAGCGATGACGGAGAGCGATGACGCAGAGCGATGACGGGGAGCAATGACGGAGAGCGATGACGGAGAGCGATGACGGAGTGTGATGGCGGGGAGCGATGACGGAGAGCGATGACGGGGAGCGATGACGCAGAGCGATGACGGGGAGCAATGACGGAGAGCGATGACGGAGAGCGATGACGGAGAGCGATGACGGAGTGTGATGGCGGGGAGCGATGACGGAGAGCGATGACGGGGAGCGATGACGGGGAGCGATGACGGAGAGCGATGACGGGGAGCGATGATGGAGAGCGATGACGGAGAGCGATGACGGGGAGCGATGACGGAGAGCGATGACGGGGAGCGATGACGGAGAGCGATGACGGGGAGCGATGACGGAGAGCGATGACGGAGAGCGATGACGGGGAGCGATGACTGAGAGCGATGACGGGGAGCGATGATGGAGAGCGATGACGGAGAGTGATGACGGAGAGTGATGACTGAGAGCGATGACGGAGAGCGATGACGGAGAGCGATGACGGGGAGCGATGACGGAGAGCGATGACGGGGAGCGATGACGGAGAGTGATGACGGGGAGTGATGACTGAGAGCGATGATGGGGTGTGATGACCAGGAGCGATGACGGGGAGTGATGACGGGGAGCGATGACGGGGAGCGATGACTGAGAGCGATGACGGGGAGCGATGACGGAGAGCGATGACTGGGAGCGATGACGGGGAGCGATGACGGAGAACGATGACAGGGAGCGATGACGGAGAGCGATGACGGGGAGCGATGACGGGGAGCAATGACGGGGAGCGATGACGGGGAGCGATGACGGGGAGCGATGACGGGGTGCGATGACTGAGAGCGATGACGGGGAGTGATGACGGGGAGCGATGACGGAGAGCGATGACGGGGAGCGATGACGTAGAGTGATGACGGGGAGCAATGACGGGGAGCGAACGCGTAGAGTGATGACGGGGAGCGATGTCGGGGAGCTATGACTGAGAGCGTTGACGGGGAGTGATGACGGAGAGTGATGACGGAGAGTGATGACGGAGAGCGATGACGGAGAGCGATGACGGAGAGCGATGACGGAGAGCGGTGACGGAGAGCGATGACGGGGAGTGATGACGGGGAGCGATGACGGGGAGCGATGACGGGGAGCGATGACGTAGAGTGATGACGGGGAGCGATGTCGGGGAGCGATGACGGAGAGCGATGACAGAGAGCGATGACGGAGAGCGATGACGGAGAGCGATGACGGAGAGCGATGACGGGGAGTGATGACGGGGAGCGATGACGGGGAGTGATGACGGGGAGCGATGTCGGGGAGCGATGACGGGGAGCGATGACGTAGAGTGATGACGGGGAGCAATGTCGGGGAGCGATGACGGAGAGCGATGACTGAGAGCGATGACGGGGAGTGATGACGGAGAGCGATGATGGAGAGCGATGACAGAGAGCGATGACGGAGAGAGATGACGGAGAGTGATGACGGAGAGCAATGACGGAGAGCGATGACAGAGAGCAATGACGGAGAGTGATGACAGAGAGTGATGACGGAGTGATGACGGGGAGCGATGACGGATGTCGATGACGGAGAGCGATGACGGAGAGCGATGACGGAGTGTGATGACGGAGAGCGATGACGGGGAGCGATGACGGATGTCGATGACGGAGAGCGATGACGGAGAGCGATGACGGAGAGCGATGACGGAGAGTGATGACGGAGAGTGATGACGGGGAGCGATGAAGGGGAGCGATGAAGGGGAGCGATGACGGAGAGCGATGACGGAGAGCGATGACGGGGAGCGATGACAGAGAGCGATGACGGAGAGCGATGACGGGGAGCAATGACGGGGAGCGATGACGGGGAGCGATGACGGAGAGCGATGACGGAGAGCGATGACGGAGAGCGATGACGGAGAGTGATGACGGAGTGATGACGGGGAGCAATGACGGAGAGCGATGACAGAGAGCGATGACGGAGAGCGATGACGGGGATCGATGACGGAGAGTGATGACGGAGTGATGATGGGGAGCGATGACGGAGAGCGATGACAGAGAGCGATGACGGAGAGCGATGACGGAGAGCGATGACGGGGAGCGATGACGGAGAGCGATGTCGGAGAGCGATGACGGAGAGCGATGACGGGGAGCGATGACGGGGAGCGATGACGGAGAGTGATGACGGAGAGCGATGACGGGGAGCGATGACGGAGAGTGATGACGGGGAACGATGACGGGGAGCGATGACGGGGAGCGATGACGGGGAGCGATGACGGGGAGCGATGACGGAGAGCGATGACGGAGAGCGATGACGGAGAGCGATGACGGGGAGCGATGACGGAGAGTGATGACGGGGAGCGATGACGGGGAGCGATGACGGGGAGCGATGACGGAGAGCGATGACGGAGAGCGATGACGGGGAGTGATGACGGAGAGCGATGACGGGGAGTGATGACGGGGAGCGATGATGGAGAGCGATGACGGAGAGTGATGACGGAGAGTGATGACTGAGAGCGATGACGGAGAGCGATGACGGAGAGCGATGACGGGGAGCGATGACGGAGAGCGATGACGGGGAGCGATGACGGAGAGTGATGACGGGGAGTGATGACTGAGAGCGATGATGGGGTGTGATGACCAGGAGCGATGACGGGGAGTGATGACGGGGAGCGATGACGGGGAGCGATGACTGAGAGCGATGACGGGGAGCGATGACGGAGAGCGATGACTGGGAGCGATGACGGGGAGCGATGACGGAGAACGATGACAGGGAGCGATGACGGAGAGCGATGACGGGGAGCGATGACGGGGAGCAATGACGGGGAGCGATGACGGGGAGCGATGACGGGGAGCGATGACGGGGTGCGATGACTGAGAGCGATGACGGGGAGTGATGACGGGGAGCGATGACGGAGAGCGATGACGGGGAGCGATGACGTAGAGTGATGACGGGGAGCAATGACGGGGAGCGAACGCGTAGAGTGATGACGGGGAGCGATGTCGGGGAGCTATGACTGAGAGCGTTGACGGGGAGTGATGACGGAGAGTGATGACGGAGAGTGATGACGGAGAGCGATGACGGAGAGCGATGACGGAGAGCGATGACAGAGAGCGATGACGGAGAGCGGTGACGGAGAGCGATGACGGGGAGTGATGACGGGGAGCGATGACGGGGAGCGATGACGGGGAGCGATGACGTAGAGTGATGACGGGGAGCGATGTCGGGGAGCGATGACGGAGAGCGATGACAGAGAGCGATGACGGAGAGCGATGACGGAGAGCGATGACGGAGAGCGATGACGGGGAGTGATGACGGGGAGCGATGACGGGGAGTGATGACGGGGAGCGATGTCGGGGAGCGATGACGGGGAGCGATGACGTAGAGTGATGACGGGGAGCAATGTCGGGGAGCGATGACGGAGAGCGATGACTGAGAGCGATGACGGGGAGTGATGACGGAGAGCGATGATGGAGAGCGATGACAGAGAGCGATGACGGAGAGTGATGACGGAGAGTGATGACGGAGAGCAATGACGGAGAGCGATGACAGAGAGCAATGACGGAGAGTGATGACAGAGAGTGATGACGGAGTGATGACGGGGAGCGATGACGGATGTCGATGACGGAGAGCGATGACGGAGAGCGATGACGGAGTGTGATGACGGAGAGCGATGACGGGGAGCGATGACGGATGTCGATGACGGAGAGCGATGACGGAGAGCGATGACGGAGAGCGATGACGGAGAGTGATGACGGAGAGTGATGACGGGGAGCGATGAAGGGGAGCGATGAAGGGGAGCGATGACGGAGAGCGATGACGGAGAGCGATGACGGAGAGCGATGACGGGGAGCGATGACAGAGAGCGATGACGGAGAGCGATGACGGGGAGCGATGACGGGGAGCGATGACGGGGAGCGATGACGGAGAGCGATGACGGAGAGCGATGACGGAGAGCGATGACGGAGAGTGATGACGGAGTGATGACGGGGAGCAATGACGGAGAGCGATGACAGAGAGCGATGACGGAGAGCGATGACGGGGATCGATGACGGAGAGTGATGACGGAGTGATGATGGGGAGCGATGACGGAGAGCGATGACAGAGAGCGATGACGGAGAGCGATGACGGAGAGCGATGACGGGGAGCGATGACGGAGAGCGATGTCGGAGAGCGATGACGGAGAGCGATGACGGGGAGCGATGACGGGGAGCGATGACGGAGAGTGATGACGGAGAGCGATGACGGGGAGCGATGACGGAGAGTGATGACGGGGAACGATGACGGGGAGCGATGACGGGGAGCGATGACGGGGAGCGATGACGGGGAGCGATGACGGAGAGCGATGACGGAGAGCGATGACGGGGAGCGATGACGGGGAGCGATGACGGGGAGCGATGACGGGGAGCGATGACGGAGAGCGATGACGGAGAGCGATGACGGAGAGCGATGACGGGGAGTGATGACGGAGAGTGATGACGGGGAGCGATGACGGGGAGCGATGACGGGGAGCGATGACGGGGAGCGATGACGGGGAGCGATGACGGAGAGCGATGACGGAGAGCGATGACGGGGAGCGATGACGGAGAGTGATGACGGAGAGCGATGACGGAGAGCGATGACGGGGAGCGATGACGGGGAGTGATGACGGGGAGCGATGACGGGGAGCGATGACGGAGAGCGATGACGGAGAGCGATGACGGGGAGCGATGACGGGGAGTGATGACGGAGAGTGATGACGGGGAGTGATGACGGAGAGTGATGACGGGGAGCGATGACGGGGAGCGATGACGGGGAGCGATGACGGAGAGTGATGACGGGGAGTGATGACGGGGAGCGATGACGGAGAGCGATGACGGGGAGTGATGACGGAGAGTGATGACGGGCGATGACGGAGAGTGATGACGGGGAGCGATGACGGGGAGTGATGACGGAGAGTGATGACGGGCGATGACGGAGAGTGATGACGGGGAGCGATGATGGGGAGCGATGACGGGGAGCGATGACTGAGAGCGATGACGGGGAGCGATGACGGGGAGCGATGACGGGGAGCGATGACTGAGAGCGATGACGGAGAGCGATGACGGGGAGCGATGACTGAGAGCGATGACGGGGAGCGATGACGGGGAGTGATGACGGCGAGCGATGACGGAGAGCGATGACGGGGAGCGATGACGGGGAGCGATGACTGAGAGCGATGACGGAGAGCGATGACGGGGAGTGATGACGGAGAGTGATGACGGGGAGTGATGACGGGGAGCGATGACGGGGAGCGATGACGGGGAGCGATGACGGGGAGTGATGACGGAGAGCGATGACGGGGAGTGATGACGGAGAGCGATGACGGGGAGCGATGACGGGGAGCGATGACGGGGAGCGATGACGGAGAGCGATGACGGGGAGTGATGACGGGGAGTGATGACGGGGAGCGATGACGGGGAGCGATGACGGGGAGTGATGACGGAGAGCGATGACGGGGAGTGATGACGGGGAGTGATGACGGGGAGCGATGACGGGGAGCGATGACTGAGAGCGATGACGGAGAGCGATGACGGGGAGCGATGACGGAGAGCGATGACGGGGTGATTCTATGTAAAAGTAGTCAAACAAGTTCCTATTTTAAACGAATCAGATCAAGTGACAATGAAGCCTGTCCACCATCTACACCACATGAATCAGGAGTGTGCTGGAACACTCTCCACTTGCCTGGATGAGTGCAGCCCCAACAACACTCAAGAAGCTCAACACCATCCAGGACAAAGCAGCCCCGCTTGATTGGCACCCCAACCATCACCTTCAACATTCATTCCCTCCATCACCAATGCACAGTGGCAGCCGTGTGTGCCCTCTACAGGATGCACTGCAGCAACTCACCAAGGTTTCTTCAACAGCATCTTCTAAATCCATGACCGCTGCCATCTAGAAGGTTCCGCTCCAAGTCTCTCACCATCCTGACTTGAAAATACACTGGCCGTTTCTTCACTGTCGCTGGGACAAAATCCTGCAACTCCCTCCCTCTTCTTTGGCAATCCCTCAGGATCAAGGATGACTTGCTTCCATTCCAGGGTGGGGCAGGTGGTGATCGATGAGGTGGGTGGGTGGGATGCTCTGGGTTCCTCGCAGACTTTCCAATGTTTACGCTTGGCCTCCATGTTCTCTACTCGATGACGCCCGAGGCGATTGCCGCCTTAGCGAATACTTCTTCTCCAGTTTGTGTATTTTGAGGCAAGCGATTCCCACGTGTCGAGGGGAATGTTACATTTATTTAGGGAGGCTTTCAGAGTGTCCTTGTAGCGTTTCCTATGCCCTCCTGGTGGTCGCTTGCCATTGCGGACCTCGGTGTAGAGCATTTCGGGAGCCTTCTGTCGGGCATGCGGACAATGTGGCCCGCCTATCGCAGCTGGTCAAGCGTGACCGGTGCCTCGATACTGGGGATATTGGCCTGGGAGAGGACCCTCGCGTTGGTACGCCTATCCTGCCAGTGGATTTGCAGGATTTTGCGGAGGCAACGTTGGTGATATCTCTCCGGGGATTTGAGTGTCTGCTGTACATTGTCCATGTTTCTGATGCATGGAGGAGGGCGGGGACCAGGGCTGCTCCTGTAGACCATCAGCATGGTGCTACATTTGAGGCCTCGGTTTTTGAGCACTCTGTTCCTCAGATGTCCAAAGGCTGGGCTGGCTTATTGGAGTCTGGTGGATTTAATTGGCGATGGCTGCTCGTGCCAAGAGGAGGTCTGGGAAATGGTCCAGGTTTCCCAGGGGCACGCCATGGATCTTGATGGTCAGGGGGCAGCGTTGTGTGGCAGGAGCGGGTTTGAAGAGAACATTTGTTTGCTGAGCACAGTGGGTGTGCCCCCACCAAATGGACTGCAGCGGTTGAAGAAGGCGGCTCACCACCACCTTCTCAAAGGGCAATTAGGGTCGGGCAACAAATGCTGGCCTAGCCAGCGATGTCCACATCCCGTCAAAAGAATTTTTTAAAACACCGGTTGCATTCCTAAATTCTATTGAACGTGGGAATTAAAGCTCTTCAGAGCAGTGTGACCAAACGAAACAATACCACTGTGATGAACGGTTACTGTAACACTGTACCCTTGTCATCATGTAAGGTGATGTCCCCTTTAAGACCAGGCTTGGAACCCTGGGGAACTCCGCCTCCGGCTCCGCCCATCTGTGAGCCGTATATAAGGGGCTGCCTTGTGGGCAGTGCAGCAGTTAGCACACGTCTCGGCTCGAGTCTAGTTCTTAGTTTATTAAAGCCTTCTTTACCATTCACACTCTAAGCATCGTTATTGAGGGAACCGCAACCACTGAGCCACACAAAGAGATATCGGCCCTGAATGAAAATGAAAATCGCTTATTGTCACAAGTAGGCTTCAATGAAGTTACTGTGAAAAGCCCCTAGTTGCCACATTCCGGCGCCTGTTCGGGGAGGCTGTTACGGGAATTGAACCGTGCTGCTGGCCTGCCTTGGTCTGCTTTCAAAGCCAGCGATTTAGCCCAGTGCTAAACAGCCCCTTAACAGACTTAAAAGAGATGAGAGAGGTGGAGACTTTCAGAGAGGAATTTCCAGAACTCCAGGCCTCAGCAGCTCAAGTTACAGCTGGCAATGAAGAAGGGATGAAAATCGGGGGGTTCACAAGAGGACTGCAGGGGGGTGGGGGGAGGGGAGGGGGGGTGGCGTGGAGAGGGTGGTGGAGCTGAGCGTCAATATTGTCCACATTCGCTCAATCAAATTTCTTTTAAATCGGTCTGGTAAATGGACTGAAGGCAATTATCGAGTTTAGCGTTTGATTGGTCACTTTTAGCCCTATGGTCTACACCAGTGACATTGCCTCATTGTCGCTTGTTACAAGGTTAGCTGAATGTTTCTCGCCCGCAAGAGGAAGAGGCGCTGAAGGAGCCAACGAGGAACATTCATGCAAAGCTTCTCTAACGGGGAAAGGACTCACTGGGATTTCCAGCAAATGCTGAGCTGTGCTTGAATCCCGGAATGCAAGTTGTTAAGTTGACCCTGCTGAGTCTGCCATCTCACCCGCGTGCTGATTCTGCCACCTCACCCGCGTGCTGAGTCTGCCACCTCACCCGCGTGCTGAGTCTGCCACCTCACCCGCGTGCTGATTCTGCCACCTCACCCGCGTGCTGAGTCTGCCACCTCACCCGCGTGCTGAGTCTGCCACCTCACCCACGTGCTATTGCTGATTCCTTCTGCAGCCATGTTTTTGCAGCTCTTGAACATGAAGCCAAATAATGTCGGCCATTGCTGATCTTTTATGTTCTTTCCGGGTTGCTATTTTACACTTCCATTTCTTACAAGGGTACTCACAAATATGTTACTCTCCTGCCCTCACACAGGCACGAATGAAAAAACGTTTTAAATATTTCTTATTCCATAGAATGTGGGCTTCGCTGGCTTGGTTAGCATTTATTGAGAAGGAGGTGGTGAGCTGCCTTCTTGAACCGCTGCAGTCCGTGTGGTGTAGGTACACTCACGGCGCTGTTAGCGAGGGAGTTCCAGGATTTTGACCCAGTGACAGTGAAGGAACGGCCGATATATTTCCAAGTCGGGATAGTGAGTGGCTTGGAGGGCAACCTGCAGGTGGCGGTGTCCCCATGTGTCTGCTGCCCTTGTCCTTCGAGACGGTGGTGGGCGTGGGTTTGGAAGGTGCTGTCGAAGGAGCCTTGGTAAGTTGCTGCAGAGCATCTTGTAGATGATACACAGGGCTGCCAGTGTACGGCGGTAGTGGAGGAAGTGAATATTTAAGGCGGTGGATGGTGTGCCAATCAAGCGGGGCTGCTTTGTCCTGGATGATGCCGAGCTTCTTGAGTGTTGTTGGAGCTGCACTCATCCAGGCAAGTGGAGAGTATTCCATCACACTCCTGACTTGTGCCTTGTGAGTGGTGGATAGGAGGGGAGTTAAGCCACAGTATTTATATAATAATCTTTATTATTGTCACAAGTAGGCTTACTGCAATGAAGTTACTGTGAAAATCCCCTAGTCGCCACATTCCGGCGCCTGTTCAGGTACACGGAGGGAGAATTCAGAAAGTCCAATTCACCTAACAAGCACGTCTTTCGGGACTTGGGGGAGGAAACCCACGCAGACACGGGGAGAACGTGCAGACTCCGCACAGACAGTGACCCAAGCCGGGAATGGAACTTGCGACCCCGGCGCTGTGAAGCCACAGTGCTAACCACTGTGCTGCTGTGCCGCCCATGGCTTGTCCAGTTCAGTTTCTGGCACTTGAAATGAAATGAAATGAAAACCGCTTATTGTCACAAGTAGGCTTCAATGAAGTTACTGTGAAACGCCCCTAGTCGCCACATTCCGGCGCCTGTTCGGGGAGGCTGGTACGGGAATTGCACCGTGCTGCTGGCCTGCCTTGGTCTGCTTTCAAAGCCAGCGATTTAGCCCTGTGTGCTAAACCAGCACCACATGACTGCAGCAGTTCAAGAAGGCAGCACGCTACCGCCTTGTTCAGGGGCAAATCGGGATGGACAATAAATGCTGGCTGAGCCAGTGATACCCATATCTGTGAATGAATTTTTAAAAGCCTTGAGGGTCTGAACGGACTCTTCCTGAGCCTGCGCGACTACCTTCAAATCCGAAAGGTCCTGTGTTATCGCCTGGAATGGTTTCAACATCCTGAGGTGAGACATTAGAGAGGAATTTCTCGTTCTTACTGGCCTTGGGCTTTTATTTCTCTCGATTATGCCTATCTGACGAGACTGCGTGGCTGTCGAGGGGTTTTCTGCTGGGGTGGGGGGGGGGGGGACAATACCCTGGTCCTCATGAGGCTTACGGCAGGGTTGGCAGGTCACTTCGTCTTTTCCTGCCCGCCAGTTCAACATCTTTGTGGGTCCCCGCCTTGTATGATCACCAACTAAGTCAACCCCTCTCTACTCCAGCCCTCGGGAAACACTGCACCTGCCTGTTCACAAACAAAAACACAACAGTCAGCATTGACATAGCGCCTCCCGAAACTCTTTCACAGCCAATGGAGTGCTTTCGAAGTGCAGTCGCTGTTGGAAACCTAGGAAACACAGCGGCCAATAAGAGCACAGCACACTCCTCCCAACAGCAGCCAGATCGTGACCACACCATTCGCTTTTGTGATGTTGGTTGAGGGATAAATATTGTCCAGGGCACCCAGTTGGGGGGGGGGGGGGGGGGGGGGGGGGGGGACTCCTCCGATCCTCTTTCTTTTACCTTTTATTTACCTTTCCAGCTGACAGAGAAAACGGTGCCTCGGCCTAACGTCCGATCTGAAAGACGGCACTCCCAGCCGTGCGGCTCACCCTCAGCACCGGCACTGGGGAGGTCAGCATAGCTTTTGAACTCGAGTGCAGCTTGACCCCACAGCCTTGCGGATTCAAGCCAACATAACACAATAAAAAAAACACGCACTTTCCCCAGCACCGCTGGGGCAGATACACAATTACTGGTGCACTCACCGATGATCTGATTGGGAACGCAGAGAAGGTGCCTGTCTCTGTTGGCAGCGTCGACAATCTCCTCACTGCCTGGTTTCATTGCTATCAAGGGTTTTATTTATAGCCAGTTGTGATGCTGTGGCTGGGGAGCGGCCTTCAAGCAATGCTTCCAGCAACACTCCAAAGAATCATCTGAAATCTTCTGGTATACTCCCGCAGTAAATTAGGTAAAGGATTTTTTTTTTTAAAAAAGCAATATTTTAAAAACAATCGCATCCCTTCAATAAGAAATGTGAGTTACAGGTTAGTCCAGTCAGACTAAGTGCCTCGTCTCTCACCGTCATTATATTCTTTGCTCCTCATAGCCAGAGTGCCGGAAGAGTCAACAGTAACAGCCTGCATTTATATAGCGCCTCCAGCGCTGTGCAAGGCCCTTCACAGGCGCTGGTCAAAAAGAAATTTGATGGGGCAATAAGTGGCGAGGTGACCAATGGCTCTGCCGAGGATGTAGTTTTTGGGAGCCTCTTCGAGACGGAGAGAGAAGGAGACAGGTCGAGAGAACGAATTCCAGGGCAGCACGGTGGCGCAGTGGTTAGCACTGCTGACTCACGGCGCCGAGGTCCCAGGTTCAATCCCGCCCCCGGGTCACTGTCCGTGTGGAGTTTGCACATTCTCCCCGTGTCTGCGTGGGTCTCACTCTCACAACCCAAAAGATGTGCAGGGTAGGTGGATTGGCCGCGCTAAATTGCCCCTTAATTGGAAAAAATTAATTTTTAAAAAATATATATATATTTATTAAAGTTTTTTACCAACACAATTTTTCTCCCTTACAAACAATAACCCCCCCCCCCCCCGCCCCCGTAACAAAATAACAAGAAATCGCACTAAGCAAGATATATACATGGCAAAATGGTATATTTACATAGCTTTGTACACTGGCTCTCTCCCGCACGTGCCAGTTTCCCCAATCCTTCATGTTATCTCTTGCTCCTCCATCCCCCCCATGCAATCCCCCATTCCCCCCCTCCCCTCCCTCCCCCCCCTTCCCAGGACGTCCCCCCCCCCCCTCCCCCAGGTTGCTGCTGCTGCTGACCGACCTTCCTCTAACGTTTCTCGAGATAGTCTAGGAACGGTTGCCACCGCCTGTAGAACCCCTGCGCAGACCCTCTCAAGGCAAACTTTATCCTCTCTAACTTGATAAACCCAGCCATATCATTTATCCAGGCCTTCACACTGGGGGCCTTCGCCTCCTTCCACATTAGCAAGATCCTTCGCCGGGCTACTAGGGACGCAAAGGCCAGAATTCCGGCCTCTTTCGCCTCCAGCACTCCCGGCTCATCCACTACTCCAAATATTGCTAGTCCCCAGCTTGGCTTGACCCGGACTTTCACCACCTGGGATATTGCTCCCGCCACTCCTCTCCAGAACCCCTCCAGTGCCGGGCATGACCAGAACATATGGACATGGTTCGCCGGGCTCCAGGAACCCTCGCCTTACCCTCGGGGTCTTATTCGCCCACACAAACCCCATGATACTCCTTCCTACTCTCTTGAAAAAGCCCTTGGTGATCACGATGGGAAGGCACTGAAACACAAACAAAAACCTCGGAAGGACCACCATTTTGACCGACTGCACTTTACCCGCCAGCAAGAGCGGTAACATGTCCCATCTTTTGAAGTCCTCCTCCATTTGGTCCACCAACCTCGTCAGATTCAGTTTATGTAGGGGCCCCCAACTCCTGGCTATCTGGATCCCCAGATACCGAAAGCTCCCCTCCGCCCTCCTCAGCGGTAGGTCCCCTATCCCTCTTTCTTGGTCCCCCGCCTGTAATACAAAATGCTCACTCTTCCCTACATTGAGCTTATAGCCCGAAAACTCCCCAAACTCCCTTAGAGTCTGCATGACCTCCACCATCCCCTCCATTGGGTCCGCCACGTACAGCAACAGGTCATCCGCATATAGCGACACCCGGTGCTCTTCTCCCCCTCGGACCACCCCCTTCCATTTATTAGACTCCCTCAGTGACATGGCCAAGGGTTTGATCGCCAATGCGAACAACAGGGGGGACAGGGGGCACCCCTGCTTCGTTCCTCGGTACAGCCGAAAGTACTCCGACCTCCGCCGGTTCGTCACTACACTCGCCACCGGGGCTCTGTAAAGGAGCTTAACCCAACTGATAAACCCTCCCCCGAACCCAAACCTACGCAGCACCTCCCAGAGGTACTCCCACTCTACTCGGTCAAAGGCCTTCTCCCCGTCCATAGCTGCCACTATCTCCACCTCTCCCTCCTCCGATGGCATCATTATCACGTTTAAGAGCTGCAGCACATTAGTGTTTAATTGCCTGCCCTTTACGAATCCCGACTGGTCCTCATGGTCTTTGCAACACCTCACTACCACCCAAAGAGCCAGCCGTTTGTTGATCACGTCTTCACATTCACCATCACTGACAACAGAATCTGGTTCAGGAACTATCAGGTCAGTTTGAAGCTCTTCTCTGAAGTTCATCGCATGTGAACAGGGAGCTTCTGGAGCAAAGTGTGAGAGGGAGACACTGGGACAGACAGTCAGCAGCACCTAGAGAGTGAGAGGGAGACAATGGGGCAGGCAGTCAGCACCTAGAGGAGAGTGTGAGAGGGGGGACACTGGGACAGACCGTCAGCACCTAGAGGAGAGTGTGAGAGGGAGACACTGGGACAGACTGTCAGCACCTAGAGGAGAGTGTGAGAGGGAGACACTGGGACAGACCGTCAGCACCTAGAGGAGAGTGTGAGAGGGGGGACACTGGGACAGACCAACAGCACCTAGAGGAGCGTGTGAGAGGAGGACACCGGGACAGACCGTCAGCACCTAGAGGAGAGTGTGAGAGGGGGGACACTGGGACAGACCATCAGCACCTAGAGGAGAGTGTGAGAGGGAGACACCGGGACAGACAGTCAGCACCTCGAGGAGAGTGTGAGAGGGGGACACTGGGACAGACAGTCAGCACCTGGAGGAAAGTGAGAGGAGGACACTGGGGCAGACAGTCAGCACCTAGAGGAGAGTGTGAGAGGGAGACACCGGGACAGACCGTCAGCAGCACCTAGAGGAGAGGGGGAGAGCGGGACAGACAGTCAGCACCTAGAGGAGAGTGAGAGGAGGACAATGGGACAGAGTCAGCACCTAGAGGAGAGTGTGAGAGGAGGACACTGGGACAGACAGTCAGCACCTGGAGGAAAGTGAGAGGAGGACACTGGGGCAGACAGTCAGCACCTAGAGGAGAGTGTGAGAGGGAGACACGGGCACACAGTCAGCACCTAGAGGAGAGTATGAGAGGAGGACACTGGGACAGACAGACAGCACCTAGACGAGAGTTGAGAGGGAGACACCGGGACAGGCGGTCAGCAGCACCTAGAGGAGAGTGTGAGAGGGAGACACCAGGACAGACACTCAGCAGCACCTAGAGGAGAGTGTGAGAGGAGGATACTGGGACAGACAGTCAGCACCTAGAGGAGAGTGTGAGAGGAGGACACTGCGACAGACAGTCAGCACCTAGAGGAGAGTGTGAGAGGGGGACACTGGGTCAGACAGTCAGAACCTAGAGAAGAGTGTGAGAGGGAGACACCGGGACAGACAGTCAGCAGCACCTAGAGAGTGAGAGGGAGATAATGGGGCAGGCAGTCAGCACCTAGAGGAGAGTTTGAGAGGAGGACACTGGGGCAAACAATCAGCACCTAGAAGAGAGTGTGAGAGGGGGACACTGGGACAGACAGTCAGCAGCACCTAGAGGAGAGTGTGAGAGGAGGACACTGGGACCGACAGTCAACACCTAGAGGAGAGTGTGAGGGAGGACACTGGGGCAGATAGTCAGCACCTAGAGGAGAGTGTGAGAGGGGGACACTGGGACAGACAGTCAGAACCTAGAGAAGAGTGTGAGAGGGAGACACCGGGACAGACAGTCAGCAGCACCTAGAGGAGAGTGTGAGAGGGAGACACTGGGACAGACAGTCAGCACCTAGAGGAGAGTGTGAGAGGGAGACACCGGGACAGACAGTCAGCACCTAGAGGAGAGTGTGAGGGAGGACACTGGGGCAGGTAGTCAGCACCTAGAGGAGAGTGTGCGAGGAGGACACGGGGACAAACAGTCAGCACCTAGAGGTGAGTGTGAGAGGGAGACACCGGGACAGACAGTCAGCAGCACCTAGAGAGTGTGAGAGGGAGACAATGGGGCAGGCAGTCAGCACCTAGAGGAGAGTTTGAGAAGAGGACACGGGGACAAACAGTCAGCACCTAGAGGAGAGTGTGAGAGGAGGACACAGGGGCAGACAGTCAGCAGCTAGAGTGGAGTGTGAGAGGAGAACACTGGGACAGCCAGTCAGCAGCACCTAGAGGAGAGTGTGAGAGGAGGACTCTGGGACCGACAGTCAGCACCTAGAAGAGTGAGTGAGAGGAGGACACGGACAGCCAGCCAGCAGCACGTAGAGTGTGAGAGGACGATACTGGGAAAGACAGTCAGCACCTAGAGGAGAGTGTGAGAGGAGGACACCGGGACAGACAGCAGCACCTAGAGGAGAGTGTGAGAGGTGGACACAGGGACAGACAGCAGCCCGTAGAGGAGAGTATGAGAGGAGGACACTGGGACAAACAGTCAGCACCTAGAGGAGAGTATGAGAGGAGGACACAGGGGCAGACAGTCAGCACCTAGAGGAGAGTGTGAGAGGAGGACTCTGGGACCGACAGTCAGCACGTAGAAGAGTGAGTGAGAGGAGGACACGGACAGCCAGCCAGCAGCACGTAGAGTGTGAGGGGGGGACACTGGGACAGACCGTCAGCACCTAGAGGAGAGTGTGAGAGGAGGACACCGGGACAGACAGCAGCACCTAGAGGAGAGTGTGAGAGGTGGACACAGGGACAGACAGCAGCCCGTAGAGGAGAGTATGAGAGGAGGACACTGGGACAGACAGTCAGCACCTAGAGGATAGTGTGAGAGGGGGACACTGGGACAGACAGTCAGCACCTAGAGGAACAAAACCAGAAAATACAGGACAATCTCAGCAGGTCTGACAGCATCTGTGGAGAGGAAAGGGAGCGAACGTTTCGAGTCTGGATGACTCTTATCAACGCCCTGCACAAACGGATGTAGTAGCAGTGGGGCTGCTATTGGGCTAGTGACCATAATATAGTTATAATTATCATCATTACGGGAAAAGAGAAATACAAAACAGGAGATGTGGTGGAGACAGATTCACACAGCGAGTGGTTAGGATCCGGAATGTTCTGTCTGAGAGTGTGGTGGAGACAGATTCACACAGCGAGTGGTTAGGATCCGGAATGTTCTGTCAGAGAGTGAGAGAGACAGATTCACACAGCGAGTGGTTAGGACAAGGATAAGAGTGGTCCGAGGATGAATGTGCTAAATTGGGGGAAGGCTAATTATAACAATATTAGGCGGGAACTGAAGAACATAGATTGGGGGCGGATGTTTGAGGGCAAATCAATATCTGACATGTGGGAGGCTTTCAAGTGTCAGTTGATAGGAATTCAGGACAGGCATGTTCCTGTGAGGAAGAAAGATAAATACGGCAATTTTCGGGAACCTTGGATGACGAGTGATATTGTAGGCCTCGTCAAAAATAAAAAGGAGGCATTTGTCAGGGCTAAAAGGCTGGGAACAGACGAAGCCTGTGTGGCATATAAGGAAAGTAGGAAGGAACTTAAGCAAGGAGTCAGGAGGGCTAGAAGGGGTCATGAAAAGTCATTGGCAAATAGGGTTAAGGGAAATCCCAAGGCTTTTTACACGTACATAAAAAGCAAGAGGGTAGCCAGGGAAAGGGTTGGCCCACTGAAGGATAGGCAAGGGAATCTATGTGCGGAGCCAGAGGAAATGGGCGAGGTACTAAATGAATACTTTGCATCAGTATTCACCAAAGAGAAGGAATTGGTAGATGTTGAGTCTGGAGAAGGGGGTGTAGATAGCCTGGGTCACATTGTGATCCAAAAAGACGAGGTGTTGGGTGTCTTAAAAAATATTAAGGTAGATAAGTCCCCAGGGCCTGATGGGATCTACCCCAGAATACTGAAGGAGGCTGGAGAGGAAATTGCTGAGGCCTTGACCGAAATCTTTGGATCCTCGCTGTCTTCAGGGGATGTCCCGGAGGACTGGAGAATAGCCAATGTTGTTCCTCTGTTTAAGAAGGGTAGCAAGGATAATCCCGGGAACTACACGCCGGTGAGCCTTACTTCAGTGGTAGGGAAATTACTGGAGAGAATTCTTCGAGACAGGATCTACTCCCATTTGGAAGCAAATGGACGTATTAGTGAGAGGCAGCACGGTTTTGTGAAGGGGAGGTCATGTCTCACTAACTTGATAGAGTTTTTCGAGGAGGTCACTAAGATGATTGATGCAGGTAGGGCAGTAGATGTTGTCTATATGGACTTCAGTAAGGCCTTTGACAAGGTCCCTCATGGTAGACTAGTACAAAAGGTGAAGTCACACGGGATCAGGGGTGAACTGGCAAGGTGGATACAGAACTGGCTAGGCCATAGAAGGCAGAGGGTAGCAATGGAGGGATGCTTTTCTAATTGGAGGGCTGTGACCAGTGGTGTTCCACAGGGATCAGTGTTGGGACCTTTGCTGTTTGTAGTATATATAAATGAGTTGGAGGAAAATGTAACTGGTCTGATTAGTAAGTTTGCAGACGACACAAAGGTTGGTGGAATTGCGGATAGCGATGAGGACTGTCTGAGGATACAGCAGGATTTAGATTGTCTGGAGACTTGGGCGGAGAGATGGCAGATGGAGTTTAATCCGGACAAATGTGAGGTAATGCATTTTGGAAGGGCTAATGCAGGTAGGGAATATACAGTGAATGGTAGAACCCTCAAGAGTATTGAAAGTCAAAGAGATCTAGGAGTACAGGTCCACAGGTCATTGAAAGGGGCAACACAGGTGGAGAAGGTAGTCAAGAAGGCATACGGCATGCTTGCCTTCATTGGCCGGGGCATTGAGTATAAGAATTGGCAAGTCATGTTGCAGCTGTATAGAACCTTAGTTAGGCCACACTTGGAGTATAGTGTTCAATTCTGGTCGCCACACTACCAGAAGGATGTGGAGGCTTTAGAGAGGGTGCAGAAGAGATTTACCAGAATGTTGCCTGGTATGGAGGGCATAAGCTATGAGGAGCGATTGAATAAACTCGGTTTGTTCTCACTGGAACGAAGGAGGTTGAGGGGCGACCTGATAGAGGTCGACAAAATTATGAGGGGCATAGACAGAGTGGATAGTCAGAGGCTTTTCCCCAGGGTAGAGGGGTCAATTACTAGGGGGCATAGGTTTAAGGTGAGAGGGGCAAGGTTTAGAGTAGATGTACGAGGCAAGTTTTTTACGCAGAGGGTAGTGGGTGCCTGGAACTCGCTACCGGAGGAGGTAGTGGAAGCAGGGACGATAGGGACATTTAAGGGGCATCTTGACAAATATATGAATAGGATGGGAATAGAAGGATACGGACCCAGGAAGTGTAGAAGATTGTAGTTTAGTCGGGCAGCATGGTCAGCACGGGCTTGGAGGGCCGAAGGGCCTGTTCCTGTGCTGTACATTTCTTTGTTCTTTGTTCTTTGTTTATCACCCCCGGGGCACAATCCTCAATCCTCGTGGCCAGCACTTTTGCCAATAACTTAGCGTCCACATTGAGGAGCGAGATCGGCCTGTACGATCCACATTGCAATGGATCCTTGTCTCGCTTTAGAATCAAGGAAATTGTCGCCTCCGACATTGTCGGGGGCAGGGTCCCCTCCTCTCTTGCCTCGTTAAAGGTCCTCACTAGTAGCGGGGCCAACAGGTCTACGTACTTTCTGTAGAACTCCACCGGGAACCGGTCCGGCCCCGGGGCCTTCCCCGCCTGCATACTCCCCAAACCCTTGCTCAGCTCCTCCAACCCGATTGGTGCCCCCAAACCAGCCACCTCTTGCTCCTCCACCCTCGGGAATCTCAGTTGATCTAGGAATCGTCTCATCCCCTCTTCCCCCCCTGGGGGCTGTGATCTGTACAGCTCTTCATAAAAGGCCTTGAATACCTCGTTTATTTTCGTTACACTCCGAACCGTGGCTCCCCTTCCATCTTTGATTCCCCCTATTTCCCTCGCTGCCGTCCTCTTACGAGTTGGTGTGCCAGCATCCGACTAGCCGTTTCCCCGTACTCATAGGTCGCCCCCTGCGCCTTCCTCCACTGTGCCTCCACCTTCCCCGTGGTCAACAGGTCAAACTCCGTTGGAGCCGTCGTCTTTCCCCAAGTAATCTTTCCTCCGGGGCCTCTGCGTATCTCCTGTCCACTCTCAAAATCTCCCCCACTAACCTCTCCCTTTCCATGCCCTCTGTCTTCTCCCTATGAGCCCTGATGGAGATTAGCTCTCCCCTGATCACCGCCTTCAACGCCTCCCATACCACCCCCACTCGCATTGGTGGTCATGGTAAGTGTCTATGCCCCCAACTGGGATTACTTTATTAAGAATCTGTTAGCTTCCATCTATGATCTCGATACGCACCAGCTGGTTCTGAGAGGGTACTTTAATTGTGTACTGGATCCTAAAATGGAGCGGTCCAGGCCTAGACCATTAGGAGTGGCGGAGGCGCTTCTGGCCTTTATCGAGCCGAGATAAGGAACTTTTGTTCTTTTCCTGTGTGCGTAAGGTCTATTCCAGGATTGACTGCTTTCTACTGGGGGTAGGTCCCTTCTCCGCTGGGTTGAAAGGTACTGGCAATAATAGTCTCTGATCATGCCCCACATTTTGTGGACATGCTGCTAGAGATGGATCCCATTCAGCGCTCACCGTGGAGGTTAGATGTGACGTTATTAGCGGAGAAGGGGTTTGGTGAGCGCATGTCTATGACCATCGAGGAACGATTTGGTCTCTTCCCTCACGTTGTGGGAGGCCCGTAAGCCGGTTGTAAGAGTCATCTCCTATAAGGCACATTTAGATTGGACGGTGAGGGCGGAACGGTAGCGGCTGGTTGGTGCTACTTTGGAAACGGATCACCGCTATTCGGAGGACCCTGCTCCGGAGCTGCTGGCGACGAGGAAGCAGCTGCAAATGCAGTTTGATCTGGTGTCCACGGGGAAGGTGGTGGGCTAGCTGCGGCTCTCGAAGGGACTGGTTTATCAGTAGGGGGAGAAGGCAGGCCATCTTTACTCACCCGCTGAGGCGGCAGGCTACCTCCCGGGAGATCAGAAAGATTAGGGACTCGGGGAGCAGCTTGGTCTCTGACACGAGGGTGTTCCGTGTGGCGTTTGAGGTTTATTACAGGGATCCTTATAGGTCAGAGCTTCCGGGGACTGAGGCGGACATGTCGGAGTTCCTAGAATGGTTGTTCTTCCTGGTGGTGGAGGGAGAGAGAGAGAGAAGGGAGGAGCTGGAGGCTCCATTATGCCGGAGGATGTATCGAAGGGCTTTGGGCCGATACAAACAGGCAAGGCCCCAGGTCCAGATGTGTTTCCCGTTGAGTTTTAGAAGACATTTGCAGCCCAGTTTGTGCCATTGATAGTTGCTATGTCCAACGATTCTTTAGCTCAGGGTTTGTTGCCTGACCAGCTTTTGCTGGAGTCATCTCCCTCATCTTGAAAAAGGGTAAGGACCCCACGGATTGTGGTTCGTCTCAGCCCATCTCTCATTTGAACGTGGGCACCAAGCTGCTGGTCAAGGTGCTGGCGTGGCAATTGGAGGCCTGTGTCCCCAGGTCCCCCAAGGTAATTGCAGAAGACCAGACAGGCCTTGTTATCGGTTAATACATAACGTGTGCTGAATGCTGTCCTCTCCCCCTCTCCAGCCCCTGGGCCAGAGGTGATCATATCCGTGGATGCTGAGAAAGCGTTGGACAAGGTGGAGTGGGGGCACCATATTGAGGTGCTTGGGAGATTTGGCATTGGACAGAAGTTCATCTCATGGGTTTGGCTATCACATAGAATCTCTACGGCCTGGTACGCACTAATGTGGCGAGTTTGGGGTATTTCCTATTGAATAGAGGTATGAGGCAGGGTCCTTTAATCGCCGCTCTTGTTTGTGCTAGCGATAGAACCTTTGGCCATAGGGAGGAGGGGGAGGAAACATAGGGCGTCTTTATATGTTGATGACTTGCTCTTATATGTCACAGATCCTGACTCCTCTTTGGACTAATTATGTTTTTATTCGTTGATGGGATGTGGGTGTCGCTGTCTGTGCCAGCATTTATTGCCCATCCCTGAGTCCATTTAAGAGTCAACTACATTGCTGTGCGGATCTGGAGTCACGTGTGGGCCAGACCAGGTAAGGACGGCAGATTTCCTTCCCTACAGGATATTAATGAACCAGATGTTTTTTTTTACGACAATGCACAATGGTTTCATGGTCATCGTTAGACTTTTAATTCCAGATTTGCGTTGAATTCAAATTTCACCATCTGCCCTGGAGGGATTCGAACCTGGGACCCCAGTGCATTACTCTGGATTGCTCGCCAAGCGACAATACCACTATGACTCTGCTTCCCCAGGGATGCACTTCTTCTAGTTACACGATTTTGTCCGGAAGGCTTGCCCTACATTTTTATTAACACTGCAACTCTCCCTGCAGGGGAGAGATTATGTCAATGGAAGCTGTTTCGCTGGACTGCGCGAGGGGGATGTGGGAGGGGGAGCTGGAACCTATTTGGGATGAGGACATGTGGTGCGGGGTCCTTCATGGGTAAGTCCACTTGCTCCAGATTCCTGATTCAGCTCAAGGTGGTGCATAGGGCTCATCTAACTAAGGCTAGGATGAGTGGATTCCTCACGGGGGTGGAGAACAAGTGTGGGCGGTGCTCTCGTGGGCCCGCTAACCACACCCACATGTTCTGGGCGTGTCCAAGGATGGTAAGCTTTTGGGTCTCCTTCTTTAGTACATACCAGCGATTCCTTTTTTCTTACGTTTTTCCAATTAAGGCGGCAATTTAGCGTGGCCAGTCCACCTAACCTGCACATCTTTGGGATGTGGGGGTGAAACCCACACGGACGCGGGGAGAATGTGCAAACTCCTCACGGGACAGTGACCCGGGGCCGGGATCGAACCCTGGTCCTCGGTGCCGTGAGGCAGCAGTGCTAACCACTGCGCCGCCGTGCCGCCCATGTCAGCGATTCTGGAGCCTTGTCCGTTGGTGGCCATTTTCGGGGTGTCGGGCACGTCGGGGCTGCAGACCGGGGTGAAGGCGGGAGGTGAGTTCTGCTGGGATGGAGATCTTCCACTCTGCCCAGTGTCTCGGCCTGCTTGTGTGACCTCTTGGAATTTTTATACCTGGAAAAGGTGAAGTAAACCATTAGGGGGGTCAGTCGAGTTGTTCTATCTGAGGGTGGGCTGCCTCATTTCCTACTTTAAAGAATTAATCACCATCAGCTGTTAAAGGGGGGGGGGGGAGTTATTATCATTGGGTGTAGGTTATTTTTGTCTTTCTTTGGGTGGGATTTATAAGTTTGCTTTGGTGCTTTTTTTTTCTTTTAATGATACTGTACTATTTGATATTCATTTTCTGGGCTGTTTGATGTTTAATGTTGCGTTTGTTATGAATGAAAATTTTCCAATAAAAATATTTTATAAAAAAAACACGAATCACCCTTCGTAAAACCACACTGACTCTGATGGATTGTGTTTTGGCTTTTCAAATGTCCATAAGACCATAAGACATAGGAGCAGAATTAGGCCATTCGGCCCATCGAGTCTGCTCCGCCACTCAATCATGGCTGATATTTTCTCATCCCCATTCTCCTGCCTTCTCCCCATAACCCCAGATCCCGTTATTAATCAAGAACCTATCTATCTCTCTCTTAAAGGCACTCAGTGATTTGGCCTCCACAGCCTTCTGCGGCAAAGAGTTCCACAGATTCACCACCCTCTGGCTGAAGAAATTCCTCCTCTTCTCTGTTTTAAAGGATCGTCCCTTTAGTCTGAGACTGTGCCCTCGGGTTCTAGTTTTTCCTACAAGTGGAAACATCCTCTCCACGTCCACTCTATCCAGGCCTCGCAGTATCCTGTAAGTTTCAATAAGATCCCCCCTCATCGTTGTAAACTCCAACGAGCACAGACCCAGAATCCTCAAACGTTCCTCATATTACAAGTTCTTTATTCCAGGGATCATTCTTGTGAACCTCCTCTGGACCCTTTCCAAGGCCAGCACATCCTTCCTTAGATACGGGGCCCAAAACTGCTCACAATACTCCAAATGGGGTCTGACCAGAGCCTTATACAGCCTCAGAAGTACATTCCTGCTCTTGTATTCTAGCCCTCTTGACATGAATGTTGACATTGTATTTGCCTTCTTAACTGCCGACTGAACCTGCACATTAACCTTAAGAGAATCGTGAACTCCCAAGTCACTTTGTGCTTCTGATTTCCGAAGCATTTCCCCATTTAGAAAATAAAGTCCCGTTACTACTTCCTTAACGATGAAGATTAGCGAAACGGACAACAATCGATGAAGGTTTTCATGGTCGCCGTTACCGAGACTAACTTTCAATTTCAGCTTTGATTAATTAAATTGAAATCCCACCAGCTGCTATGGCGGGATTTGAACCTGGAGCTCACTACCACGCGGAGCAGCCGAGGTGGCTAGCATCAATGCACTCAAGGGCAGCCTAGATAAATAGGAGGGAGAAACGGACAGAAGGATTTTGTGGCAGGATGAGATGAAAAAGGGTTGGGGAAGGACTAATACGGACATGGACAGACTGTGTCAAATGGCCTATTTCAGGCCTGCAAATACTTCTCCCTTTGTTATTGTTGACTTGATCTGAAAGCTGCTCCGCGGGAAAGCGAACGGTGGATAAAGTTTCACTTCAATCCAGTCTGCGTTTTACTCCTTCAATGTGCCTAATGGTTTGTGAAGGCTGTGTCCAGCAGCCTGACTTCCAGCCTTGAGATCTGATACTTCTGACAAGGCAAGCTTCCTAAACTTTACATTTGTTTAATTGTAGCATTGCCTTTGGCCGTGTTCTTTGCTTCCTCCAAGAGGGGAATGCAGAACAGGCCCTCCTCTCCGCCCCCCCCCCCCCCCCCCGGGCAGCACCCCCCCCCACCAACCTTAAAACATAAATTATGGAACACTGCATGGTTGGGCCTTTGCTATGGATTGATGCAGCGCCCCCAGGCAGCAACTTATACTTGGCAGGGGCTGTTCAAAGGGGGAGGTGCAGGGTTCCTGGTAAATTTTATGTAAATCAGTTGTGAAATGAGGCCAGTCAGGAAAACCTTGCCTTATTTTATTTTTCCAACACACATCAGTTTGTGATCAAGATTTACATATATATCCCCAACAAGTTGGCAAGCTCCCCTCCGCAGATAGTGCCCACCTGCCAACGAAGTGGTGTCCCCCCTCCCTCCCTCCCGCCTGCCCTCTCTTCTCTTGCTCTTGCTCTCTCTCCCCATCTCTTTCCCTCTCTCTGCAGGCCCCCCAGTTCTCGTCTTTCTTTCTCTCCCCCCCCACATCTCTCTCCCCCCCACATCTCTCTCCCTCTCCCTTCCATCTCTCTCCCTCTCCCCCATCTCTCCCTCTCCCCCATCTCTCTCTCTCCCCATCTCTCTCCCTCTCCCTTCCATCTCTCTCACTCTCCCCCATCTCTCTCTCCCCCCCCATCTCTCTCCCTCTCCACCATCTCTCTCTCTCTCTCCACCATCTCTCTCTCCTCCCATCTCTCTCATCTCTCTCCCTCTCCCTTCCATCTCTCTCCCTCTCCCCATCTCTCTCTCTCCCCCATCTCTCTCCCTCTCCCCCATTTCTCTCCCATTCCCCTCATCTCTCCCTCACCCCCATCTCTCTCCCTCATCCCCCATCTCTCTCCCTCATCCCCCATCTCTCTTCCTCTCCCCCATCTCTCTCCCTCTCCCCATCTCTCTCACACTCCCCCATCTCTCTCTCCCCCCCCCCATCTCTCTCCCTCTCCACCATCTCTCTCTCTCTCCACCATCTCTCTCTTCTCCCATCTCTCTCATCTCTCTCCCTCTCCCTTCCATCTCTCTCCCTCTCCCCATCTCTCTCTCTCCCCCATCTCTCTCCCTCTTCCCCCATTTCTCTCCCTCTCCCCCATTTCTCTCCCATTCCCCTCATCTCTCCCTCACCCCTATCTCTCTCCCTCATCCCCCATCTCTCTTCCTCTCCCCCATCTCTCTCCCTCTCCCCATCTCTATCCCTCTCCCCATCTCTATCCCTCATCCCCATCTCTCTTCCTCTCCCCCATCTCTATCCCTCTCCCCATCTCTATCCCTCTCCCCCCATCCCCCCCATCTCTCTCCCTCTCCCCCATCTCTCTCCCTCTCCCCCATCTCTCTCCCTCTCCCCCCATCTCTATCCCTCTCCCCCATCTCTATCCCTCTCCCCCCATCTCCCCCATCTCTCTCCCTCTCCCCCATCTCTCTCCCTCTCCCCCATCTCTCTCCCTCGCCCCCATCTCTCTCCCTCTCCCCCATCTCTCACTCCCCATCTCTCTTCCTCTCCCTTCCATCTCTCTTCCTCTCCCCCTCTCCCCCATCTCTCTCCCCCCCCATCTCTCTCCCTCTCCACCATCTCTCTCTCTCCCTCCCCATCTCTCTCTCCTCCCATCTCTCTCCCTCTCCCCCATCTCTCCCCCTTTCCCTTCCATCTCTCTCCCTCTCCCAATCTCTCTCCCTCTCCCCCCATTTCTCTCCCATTCCCCACATCTCTCCCTCACCCCCACCTCTCTCTCTCCCCATCTCCCTCCCTCGCCCCCATCTCTCTTCCTCTCCCCCATCTCTCTCCCTCTCCCCATCTCTCTCCCTCTCCCCATCTCTATCCCTCTCCCCCCATCTCAACCATCTCTCTCCCCTCTCCCTCATCTCTCTCCCTCTCCCCCATCTCTCTCCCTCTCCCCCATCTCTCTCCCTCGCCCCCATCTCTCTCCCTCTCCCCCATCTCTCTCTCCCCATCTCTCTTCCTCTCCCTTCCATCTCTCTTCCTCTCCCCCTCTCCCCCATCTCTCTCCCCCCCCCCCATCTCTCTCCCTCTCCACCATCTCTCTCTCTCCCTCCCCATCTCTCTCTCCTCCCATCTCTCTCCCTCTCCCCCATCTCTCCCCCTTTCCCTTCCATCTCTCTCCCTCTCCCCATCTCTCTCACTCTCCCCCATCTCTCTCCCTCTCCCCCCATTTCTCTCCCATTCCCCTCATCTCTCCCTCACCCCCACCTCTCTCTCTCCCCATCTCCCTCCCTCGCCCCCATCTCTCTTCCTCTCCCCCATCTCTCTCCCTCTCCCCCATCTCTCTCCCTCTCCCCCATCTCTATCCCTCTCCCCATCTCTATCCCTCTCCCCCATCTCCCCCATCTCTCTCCCTCTCCCCCATCTCTCTCCCTCTCCCCCATCTCTATCCCTCTCCCCCATCTCTATCCCTCTCCCCCCATCTCCCCCATCTCTCTCCCTCTCCCCCATCTCTCTCCCTCTCCCCCATCTCTCTCCCTCTCCCCCATCTCTCTCCCTCGCCCCCATCTCTCTCCCTCGCCCCCATCTCTCTCCCTCTCCCCCATCTCTCTCTCCCCATCTCTCTTCCTCTCCCTTCCATCTCTCTTCCTCTCCCCCATCTCTCTCCCCCCCATCTCTCTCCCTCTCCACCATCTCTCTCTCTCCCTCCCCATCTCTCTCTCCTCCCATCTCTCTCCCTCTCCCCCATCTCTCCCCCTCTCCCCCCATTTCTCTCCCATTCCCCTCATCTCTCCCTCACCCCCACCTCTCTCTCTCCCCATCTCCCTCCCTCACCCCCATCTCTCTCCCTCGCCCCCATCTCTCTCCCTCGCCCCCATCTCTCTCCCTCATCTCCCTCCCTCGCCCCCATCTCTCTCCCTCATCTCCCTCCCTCTCCCCATCTCTCTCCCTCGCCCCCATCACCCTCCCTTTCCCCCCCTCGCCCCCATCACTCTCCCTTTCCCCCCCTCGCCCCCATCTCTCTCCCCCATCTCCCTCCCTCTCCCTCCCTCACCCCCATCTCTCTCCCCCATCTCCCCCCACTCCCACCCCCCCACTCCCTCCCTCCACTCCCTCCCTCTCCCACCCCCTCCTCTCCCCCATCTCCCTCCCCCTCCTCTCCCGCCTCTCCCCCCATCTCCCTCCCCCTCCTCTCCCCATCTCCCTCCCCCTCCTCTCCCCATCTCCCTCCCCCATCTCCCTCCCTCTCCCCCCCCTCTCCCTCCTCTCCACCCTCTCCCTCCCCCTCTCCCTCCTCTCCCTCCCTCTCCCTCCCCCCTCTCCACCCCCTCCTCTCCCCACTCCCTCACCCCCTCTCCCCATCTCCCTCCCTCTCCCTCCCCCCTCTCCCTCCCCCCTCTCCCTCCCTCCCCCTCCCCCCTCACCCTCCCTCCCCCTCCCCCCTCCCTCTCCCTCCCCCTCCCTCTCCCTCCTCTCCCTCCCCCCTCTCCCTCTCCCTCCCCCCATCTCCCTCCCCCATCTCCCTCCCCCCTCTCCCCCATCTCCCTCCCCCCCTCCCCCCTCCCACTCCCCCATTCCCTCCCTCCCCCCCTCTCCCCCATTCCCTCCCTCCCCCCCTCTCCCCCATCTCCCTCCCTCCCCCCCTCTCCCCCCCTCCCCCCCTCTCTCCCATCTCCCTCCCCCCCCTCTCCCACCCTCCCCCCCCTCTCCCTCCCCCCCTCTCCCTCCCTCCCCCCCCTCTCCCTCCCTCCCCCCCCTCTCCCCCCCTCCCCCCCCTCACCCCCCCCTCTCCCCCATCTCCCTCCCTCTCCCCCCTCCCCACCCCCCTCTCCCCCATCTCCCTCCCCCCTCTCCCCCACTCCCACCCTCTCCCTCCCCCCTCACCCCCCTCTCCCCCATCTCCCTCCCTCTCCCTCCCCCACATCTCCCCCCCTCACCCTCCCCCCTCTCCCCCACATCTCCCCCCCTCACCCTCCCCCCTCTCCCCCTCTCACCCTCCCCCCTCTCCCTCCCTCCCCCCCCTCTCCCCCATCTCCCTACCCCCCTCTCCCTCCCTCCCCCCCTCTCCCCCATCTCCCTCCCCCCCACCCTCCCTCCCCCCCTCTCCCCCCCTCTCCCCCATCTCCCTCCCTCTCCCCCATCTCCCTCCCTCCCTCTCCCCCATCTCCCTCCCACTCCCACCCCCCCATCTCCCTCCCTCACCCTCCCCCCTCTCCCCCACTCACCCTCCCCCCTCTCCCCCATCTCCCTCCCTCTCCCTCCCCCCCATCTCCCTCCCTCTCCCCCTCCCCCCATCTCCCTCCCTCTCTCCCCCCCCCATCTCCCTCCCTCTCCCCCATCTCCCTCCCCCTCTCCCCCATCTCCCTCCCCCTCTCCCCCCTCTCCCCCCCTCCCCATCTCCCTCTCCCCCCCTCCCCCATCTCCCTCTCCCCCTCCTCCCCCATCTCCCTCTCCCCCACCTCCCTCCCTCTCCCCCACCTCCCTCCCTCTCCCCCATCTCCTCCCTCTCCCCCACCTCCCTCCCTCTCTCCCCCACCTCCCTCCCTCTCCCCCATCTCCCTCCCTCTCTCCCCCACCTCCCTCCCTCTCTCCCCCACCTCCCTCCCTCTCTCCCCCACCTCCCTCCCTCTCTCCCCCACCTCCCTCCCTCTCTCCCCCACCTCCCTCCCTCTCTCCCCCACCTCCCTCCCTCTCTCCCCCCTCCTCCCTCCTCTCTCCCCCACCTCCCTCACTCTCTCCCCCATCTCCCTCCCATCTCCCCCATCTCTCTCCCTCTCCCCATCTCTCTCCCTCTCCCCATCTCTCTCCCTCTCCCCATCTCTCTCCCTCTCCCCATCTCTCTCCCTCTCCCCCATCTCTCTCCCTCTCCCCCATCTCTCTCCCTCTCCCCCATCTCTCTCCCTCTCCCCATCTCTCTCCCTCTCCCCATCTCTCTCCCTCTCCCCATCTCTCTCCCTCTCCCCCCATTTCTCTCCCATTCCCCTCATCTCTCCCTCACCCCCACCTCTCTCTCTCCCCATCTCCCTCCCTCGCCCCCATCTCTCTTCCTCTCCCCCATCTCTCTCCCTCTCCCCCATCTCTCTCCCTCTCCCCCATCTCTATCCCTCTCCCCATCTCTATCCCTCTCCCCCATCTCCCCCATCTCTCTCCCTCTCCCCCATCTCTCTCCCTCTCCCCCATCTCTATCCCTCTCCCCCATCTCTATCCCTCTCCCCCCATCTCCCCCATCTCTCTCCCTCTCCCCCATCTCTCTCCCTCTCCCCCATCTCTCTCCCTCTCCCCCATCTCTCTCCTCGCCCC